>NC_090240.1:37264846-37434846 GCF_024489055.1 Chanodichthys erythropterus
TTCTGTCTGTCTATCCATCTGTCTGTCTGTCTGTCTATCCATCTGTCTGTCTGTCTGTCTGTCTGTCTATCTATCTGTCTTTCTGTCTATCCATCTGTCTTTCTGTCTGTCTATTTATCCGTCTGTCCGTCTGTCTGTCTATCCATCTGTCTTTCTGTCTGTCTATTTATCTGTCTGTCCGTCTGTCTGTCTATCCATCTGTCTGTCTGTCTGTCTATCCATCTGTCTGTCTGTCTGTCTATCCATCTGTCTGTCTGTCTGTCTATCCATCTGTCTGTCTGTCTGTCTATCCATCTGTCTGTCTGTCTGTCTGTCTATCTATCTGTCTTTCTGTCTATCCATCTGTCTTTCTGTCTGTCTATCTATCCGTCTGTCTATCTATCCGTCTGTCTGTCTGTCTATCCTTCTGTCTATCTGTCTGTCTGTCTATCTATCCATCTGTCTGTCTGTCTATCTATCTATCTATCTATCTATCTATCTATCCATCTGTCTGTCTATCTGTCTATCCATCTGTCTTTCTGTCTATCGGTCTGTCTATCCGTCTGTCTGTCTATCCGTCTGTCTGTCTGTCTATCCGTCTGTCTGTCCATCTATCCGTCTGTCTATCTGTCCATCTATCCATCTGTCTATCTATCTGTCTATCCGTCTGTCTGTCCATCTATCCGTCTGTCTATGCATCCTTCTGTCAATCTATCCCTTTGTCTATCTATCTGTCTGTCTATATCCGTCTATCTATCTACAATCACAATTTTATTGTCATGATTGTCAGCATTTACAACATTGCCAAGCAAATACAGGACTTGCAGTACCAAAACAGACTACAAGTATCATAAACTATATAAAAATAAAATAAAAGCCACCAGACAAAATTAGGATTAAAATAAATAACAAAACAAGAATGTTGATGAATTTATATAGAAAGTCTGTCTCTCTCTCTCTCTCTCTCCGGATCTTTCGTCTTTGTTGCCTAGTAACCACAGCAGTAGGTGATCAAATATATTCTCACAGTTTTTACACACACACACACACTTCTTTTATATAATATTGATGTATTTCCTCCGTGTGAATTCAGTTGCGCTGCTGCTGGTTTAATGGTTTGAGATGCGAGCGGTTCTGATCCAAACACACTGAAGCGTCTGTGCGATACAGTCGATCACACACACACACAGAAATATTCATGTGCTCTTGTATAACGTGTCCTGATATCTGAATGCTTCTCATTTGATGACAAAAGATGATCTGATTAGATAAATAAAGCATAACATTTAGAGTTATAGCCAAATATACCTAAAAACATTTGGCTCGGGCTCAGGCTGTGTTAGAAAATATTCACATTACTGTTCAAATTTCAACATAAAACATTAAACTTTAGCCTATCAGAGAATAAACCATGCACACTTCATGAGCAATGATTAAATCATATGTATATTGTAAATAAAATGTATATTCTTAGTCAAATATACCTTAATGATTAAGGTCTTAATAAAGCAAAAACAACAACAAATATTTTACAGATTTTATGTGCCACAACCACAAAAAAGAAGTGTGTAATATCTGTGGCACAGGCGTCACCCAATAAAATAACAAAGTAATACGTTCCTTAAATGCTTTCAGAGTCTGTCATTGATCAGCGTTTGTTGCATTTCCTAAAAAGCAGATTGTAGATTCTCTATGATCGACTTAAGCTGCAAGATGACTTAAAATGATTTAAAATAAGACAAAACAAGCATTAAAATAAGCTTATAATGAATAATACACATTTTACTAGTTATTCCAAGCTCTAGGCCTAAAATGTTATTATCTATCAGGTAGAAACAGGCAGAACTTTCATTTGGATTGACAGGCATCGGTGCATGTTTAGCTGAAACGAATTAACCTAACAGTGGTGTAATTGTAGACATTATGGGATACAAGATAATCATACACTTCACCTTTATTTACAAAAAAAAATACTTGCTTTATCATTTGCAAACAATAATGCATTAAATGGATAATTTATTTTTGGGTGAACTAACCCTTTAATACAAAAATCAATGTTCCACTGCAGGCTTCTTTTTTTTCAATAAATTTTTTCAAATTTTATAAGCCACAATATTCAACCCCATCTCACAGCAATTCGTACGTATTTTACAAGGTGGCTAATTCGTATGACCTTAATCATACAAATTAGTGCATTTTTTGCTAAATTGTACATATGAATTTGTACGAATGACCTTACCTAAACTCCACCCCGTCACTGGGGTTTAGACAAATCGTATGAATTTGTACAAGTGATGTCGTACGAATTAACCACCGCGTAAAACACATACGAATTGGTCTGTGATAGTGTTGGAATATCAGTTTCACAAACTTGATCACAAAGATCAGTGAATATCAGAATTTCTCAAACAATAACACAAACATTTCCCTCCAATCAGCACTCTAGATTCAGCACAGCCCCGCCTCCGATCGATTATTGACGTCTCAATTAGTAATTTTTTAGCTAAATTGTACGTATTTTATATATGAATTTATACGAATGACCTAACCCCGCCCCTAAACCTACCCATCACTGGGGTTTAGACAAATTGTATGAATTCGTACAAGTGATGTCGTATGAATTGACCACCGCGTAAAACACATACGAATAGGTCGTGAGATAGCGTTGGAATATCAGTTTCACAAACTTGATCACAAAGAATATCAGCATTCCTCAAACAATAACACAAACATTTCCCTCCAATCAGCACTCTAGATTCAGCATAGCCCCGCCTCCAATCGATTACTGACGTCTCAATTAGTACGTTTTTTGCTAAATTGTACGTATTTTACAAGTTGACAAATTCGTATGAATTTGTACAAATGACCTAACCCTAACCCTGCCCCTAAACCTACCCATCACTGGACAAAATGTACAAATTTGTACAAGTGATGTCGTACGAATTAACCACCTCATAAACGAATTGGTCGTGACTCATGAGATAGCATTGGAAAATCAGCTTCACAAACTTGATCACAAAGATCAGTGAATATCAGGATTCCTCAAACAATAACACAAACATTTCCATCCAATCAGCACTCTAGATTCAGCATAGCTCCGCCTCCAATCGATTAACAAACAAAAAAGTCAAATGTAAATATTTCTATCAGACATGATCTAACATTTATGACAATTTTCAAACATAGTTCCTTTCAATATAACGTTAATGCTGATATGTAGACAGCATAGTGTGTGTGTGTGTATATATATATATATATATATATATATATATATATATATATATATATAAATATATAAAAATGTTGTCAAATTGATTAATTGCGATTAATCGCATCTAACATAAAAGTTTGTAAATATTTAATGCTAATAAGTCTGAATACATATAATAATATAATTTAAAGTTTCATGACATTTCAAAATATTGCCATCTACATTAATGATCTTTTAAGCAGCATGTGTTAATGATCAATATTTTTAATTAGCCAGTGTTCTGTTAATGTGTTTACATGATACTGTGTCTGATTCACACTAACAGTGGCAGTACTATGGTATCAGACCATACTACTGAACGATTACCATATTCACCATGGTATTCATAAGGAAAAACCTGACCGTGTACAAAAACATGGTAATACCATGGTACTTTTGTGAGAGCCATAAACGCAGCACACACACGCCCATAATAACACAATCACACACTATATATACACACAGACAGACCGGACGACGCAGACCGGACCGAACGAAACTATCTGAATGAGTTTAATGATTTTATTCATAAACATAAATAAATATAACAAACCCCAAGGCCCCGGACTGACACACACATACATACAAACACACTGATAAACGGGATAAAAACACACACACGATACACTAATTCAGGAATAACTGAAACACACACACGCACCGGGACCGAACCGAACCGTGCGGACGGGTTCTGATAGACGGCTGTTCGCGCGCTGACAGCAACGGTTAACAACAAAAGCAACGGATTCCGCCACTTACCTTCCGCCTTCACGAGCGCCGCCATCTTCTTCACACCACTGACGTCACCTAGGCGTGTGCCCGCTGGACCTGAGTGCGCGCATAGACAGCGATGGACGGACAGATAAACATTTGTTTATCCATTTAATAACAGTTACGAGGTCAGAACTTTTCTTTAAAAAAAAAAATTAACATATTCAATAAGAAATATAGATTAACTTTAATTTCCTGTTCACTAAAGATTTTACCTCAGAAATTACTTTCGCGAAATTCGCGTCACGCGCACTGTACGCGGACTCTTGCGTATGCGTAGAAAGTGAAATATACTTGTGCTTTAGTCAGAATCATTTACTTTTAGAATTATATAGTTTCTACTTTAAAGAAAACCACAGTATTTATTTATTTATTAAAAAAAAAAAAAAAGTAAAACAGTGCCAATAGAGAAAATATCTTTTATTTATACAAAATCATTATTACACAGCATCAGTTTCCTGTAAGAGGGAGGAAGAGAAACGGAGGTACAGATTTATATGGCTAGTCTGAATTTACACAAGGCCATTTCTCTGAGTTCATACAAATTCTCATAAATAGCTGTTTCCATCACACATTTTGGGATATCGCATAAGAAAAAAAAATTAAAAAAAGGAAAAATGAGCCTGATTGCAGCAACTTCCATTTTTATTACTGATATTTTGTGCCAAGTTTCACAGGAACTGTTGATTTCGTTCTCTCGAACACATGGGAAGGAAACGCTGCTTTATTCGCAAATGTTTTATGCGATATTCCAATTTTGCGCACAAGCTAAATTCGCAACTCTGGATGGAAACGTAGCGATTGTTTACTTGAAAATGAGACGAATCAGTGGGAAACGAACAATGAAACTAAAAATCAGCCAATCACACGACACGCATCATAAAACTTTCCAAAACATTCAACCCTGACATGCTTGAGACGGTCCAACCGTTGAACACAAACAATTCTCACAACAAACACACACATACATAACTGAGATCAGCTGTAAACAACTAACAGATAAACCGAAGAAGAAAACAACTCCATGGAAGATCAGTGCGAGCGGCTTCAGACGGCGCTTACATTCCCTGCCTGATGCTCTGGATGATCTGGAAGATGGCTGAAAGTGAAAGAGGGATGCATATTAAAGAGCAATGCAAACTGCACATTCTGCCCAAAACATCATATTTTATTAGTTGCATGATTGAAAAAAAAGGATATTACATATTTTGACTCAATTCTGTTTTAGTGACTCTTCAATACTAGATTGTTTATTAATGAACTGTATGTAGTATACAAGGACACTAATGATTCAATCTTAACAGTAAAATAATTTTTAGCTGCTGAAAGCCATAAGATTTACATCCAAGATCTGTGAAACAACAGTCTCTTTATGTACAGCATGTAAATATCCTGAATAATCACACACAGATCAGCCTCGATGTAAATAAACACCATGACATTATTCATGCAGGTGGACATTTTGGACTGAAACATCAGCGAGATCTGCGATAAATGGATCATATTCAAAGTTGGTGAGGAAAGAACAGACCAGTATAATGTTTGCCACGACAGTTCACTGTTGACACAAACTGCTGTGTACAAAATGATCTGTAAATCGAACAAGGACCATTGGAGCAATTAAAGCTTCTGAACACTTGGTTGGATTCAAGTATTAATATTATTTTATCAAAATTTTATGAAGTATTCTTAGTGTGTGTTGTCTTTTATTATTATTTTTAAATTAATTTTTTCCTTTATATATTTAATTTGCATATTGTTTGCATGATTTTTTATGTCTCTTGATAGTTTTTGTTTATGTTGGCCTGTAACTCATGCTAGTTAATGTATATTCAAGCCTGTTTCTAAAAAGAATTAAAAAATAAATAAGAAAATAAGTTGAAGATGTTTGTTTGTTTAAGTTTTTACGCCATGTTGAAGAAAATAGGTTATACAGAATGCTA
This sequence comes from Chanodichthys erythropterus, assembly GCF_024489055.1. Lineage (NCBI taxonomy): Eukaryota > Metazoa > Chordata > Actinopteri > Cypriniformes > Xenocyprididae > Chanodichthys > Chanodichthys erythropterus. Next base: position 37,270,790 of record NC_090240.1, read on the forward strand.
TACATATGATATAAGGTGCTGAAAAAACCACAGAATGACATCTGATATATAGTTAGAGTGATAGATATGTTAATAGATTCATGGATAGATAGTTTTATAGATAGACAGACACAACAATAGATATGATAGATAAAACAATAGATACAACAATAGATGTGACAGAAACAACAATACATGTGATATACACAACAATAGATATGATAGATGTGATAGATGAGACAACAGACAACGACAGACACAATGATAGATGCGATAAAAGTGATCAATACAATAGAAGTGATAGATACAACAACGGATACAACGATAGATAAAACAATAGATACAACAATAGATGTGACAGATACAATGATAAATACAACGACAGATGTGAAATACACAACAATAGATACGATAGATGTGATAAATAAGACAACAGACAACGACAGACACAACGATAGATGTGATAGATGTGATAAAAGTGATCAATACAACGACGGATACAACGATAGAAGTGATAAGACACAATAGATACGACGATAGACAATGATAGATAGAACAATAAAATGATGCAGATAGAACGATAGATGGGATGAACAAACCATAGATCGATTCTCAACAAATACTGATGTGATTCAGTGTGATTATGACTTGGCACATTATGTAACTGATGTAATAAACGTTGAACTGTTTCCTCATCTCACCTGAGCCACAGACCACGAACACGAAGAGCGCGAGGAGCCACGGACCCACCGGAGACTTCTCCTCGCTCACCACGCGCTGCAGGACAAACACACATTCATCACATCTCCTGCTCAAACACATCCAATCACATCACAAGAAAACATCTCTCACAAATAATGCTGTGAACTATATAGGGATCCTCTCATTTGGTACATTACTATAATATTAGAGGTTAAAATTAACAAAAGAGCCCAAATTATTATATTCAACAGCTATTTATTTTTAGATAAAATAATCACACAATAAAAACTGAAATGTACATAAGCTACTTCTCATAAACCAGTGTTTTCATGACAAATTTATTCAAACATACATACATCATTAACAGTAAATAAGCTCATCTCTAATGTTTATTTATAGCTTACAAACGAACTGTGAACACTGGATAACTTTAATGAGGTAAATGTGATGTTAAGTGACATTGATTTCAAGCAGTTTTATTAACATCTTTCCACGGTTGAAACACAGATTGAGCGATTACATGAGACTAGGGATGCTGGCGACAATTAATTGACAATCAATTAAATTGTCAATAAGTTTAAATCAATAAAACTGATCGATTGTCTATTAAGCAAGATCATCATTACAGTTCATAGTGTTGAGGTGCGTGTGCTCATGCACAAAACGTGCAGATGACATGAGGAAAAATGAAACGAGCGTGCTGTAGTTACGTATTCGGATCGGATCCCGGAAGTCCTATATCTTTAGCCAAGCATGTCAGTGTCACTCCATGATTTACGCATTGCCTTATGTTGTGTTTGAACTTGTTCGAGATCACTTGCTCTTAAGATACGCTATCTACTATGATTTACTAATATTTCGCAATGATCAATTATGGGAATTAATGTAAATTATGTAAAACACATTACGCTAAGTTGTTTCTTTCAAAATACCTTCTGATGTTCATGCTTGGTTTTTTTTTGTGCTGTAACTTTTATTAAAGTGGAAGAAAACGACTAGCACTCTGCACTGCCGCTTAAACTTAAAGAGCCATTTATTGTTTGAATTTTGTGATTAAACTGACAGAAATTTGAAAGTCTTTGTTTCTTATCGGAAGTAACAAAGCACAAACCGATGGCCAATAGTAAAAATAATTGCTTTAATTGCCCGTACCGATTATTTGACGATACATCGATGCATCCCTAAAAATAATTATATAAATAATCCCAATATAATTCTTAATGTTATTAAAAATAAGAACAAATATGCAAACAACAAACAGTAGAACAAATATAAGAAACAAATTAAATTAATAGTTTTTTAGTAATTTTTTTAATTTGACATCTATTCAAGAAATTACATGATCAAATGTAAAAAATAGTCACTGCATAGTCTTTAGTGTTTTAATTATAAATTGTTATGTATACAAAGGACATACAACATTTATTAAAATAGCCTATAATAACAGTACATTATTTACAATAAAACAGTACATTAATATTTATGATAGGCATATTTAATTACATTTTTTTTTTAAATTTATTATGTTGATTTTATGCATCGATGCATAATCATTCACATCAGCATTAAGATGCATCGCAAAAGTGATTATATTCCACAGCAATATACCAGGCAAACAAATGCAAGCAATAAAAGGTCCTCAAGAAATTGAGGATTTTATTGAAAAAAGTAACGTCGGTAATACAATACAAACAATAGAACAAATAAAACAGTAAAAAAAATAATAATAATAAAAAGCTTTTAAAGTAATTCTGACACCACATTCAGCTAAAAGCCTAATACAGAAATTAAATAATCAAATGTACAAATAAAACACTGCCAAAATGTAAATTGAACATTATTCTAAAACTCTGAATATAATAACAACGCGTACAGATGAGACCTAATAACTATCCATTCTAATTTATACAGTAAATGCTTCTGATTGTTTTAGAAAACTATTTAAAAAAAGAAAACAATAACATAAAATAAGCATAAGACTGAGCTGAGCGAACGACAGGGAGGACGACACAAATGAAAACAACAGCAGTAACAGTATACATATGCAAATGAATTGCACGAAGCAGTCGACACTGTTTTTGACACAAATCTAACCCCATAATTCTGATCTATTTCAGAAAATATGCTACCAATAGCAAAAGACATTGTGATTGTGTATTTTATGTGAGCGTGTAATGTGCTCGTTTATTTGTGTTGATATTATGAGCGTAAATACGCGTAGTGTGTATATTCAGATATTGTGTATTTATGTGTTCGCGTGTGTTGTGTCGCGGGAGCGCGCGTACCGTGGTTTTCTGCACGTGTCCTCTCTGAGTAATCGTCTTGCTGTGCTTTTCGTTTGCTACTTTCATCCGCTGCACCGCCGACATGATGCTGCCGCTGCTGGAACGCGTCAGGGGAGGCGAAAGATCGCGCTGGGCCGGTAAACGGAGCGAATTTGCCCGGTGATTCGGTTCAGTTCTAGTCGCTCGAGCTGCAAAGCAGCGGTATCACGTGACCCAGCGCAGGACCCGCCTCCTTCTTACGTCACATCACTCGACCGTTTTTCCTCACTGACTTTTTTATACGATTTTATTTGAAAGATATCCTTTAAAAATATATTTGAAAACTAAAACTTGTTTTACCCCCTGTTTTACATTTATTTATTTATTTCGATTGTTTCAATGTACATCCTCGTATGTTATTTATCTAAAAGTGTTGTTAGTACATATCAATCGGTCTTTGTCAGACACGTGATTTTGTTGTGTGTGACGTCACCGCGGCGCCATATTTGTGGTATCCCTGCTGACTGTGAGAATGAAAGAGATTACACGAGTTGAGATAACAAGCAAATAACTCGCAAATATGAAGAAGCACAAGAACTAAGTTAAAATTTCATATCGCGATAAACTCACCAAAGATGCCAGGGACCGTTATTTGGAGAAATTTTCATCCATTCATAACATAGATCAGTACGAACTGACTGCAGTAAGTTGGAGTGCTACTGACCCCGCATTGCTACCTAAATCATCATACTTAAATATTGTTAACTGTCTTGTTTATGGCATAAACGCATAGTGAACAATTTAAAAACTATAAATCCCTCGAAGCCCACAGATATTTCACTAATGGGTGCAGGATTTATTTATGTTCTGAAGGAAGGACTGCAATAACACAGTATAGTAACGATAATGATGATGATGTCGTGTTAACTATATAACAAGTGCATGATTAAGGATGGTTTAGTGTTATCAGGAAGAATTATGAACTAATACTACCCTTTTTTTCATGCATTTTTTTTCTTTATTGCATTAAGTACATAAACCAATGTATACCACAATAAACATTGTTCCAATAAACAAGGCATCATCAGAGATGTATGTAGAATTTAATAGTGTATTTTATTATAGTACATTCTGATATAGTATACCTTTTAGAGCCAAAATAATTTGTAAATTATTGTCCTCCATCTACCTCTGTGCTGTCTGGGTCAATGACATTATGAGTCTTTTTTTTTTTTTTCTTTTTTTTTTTTGTCCAAAGGCCTTAATAATAATAAAAACAAAGGTATGTCATGCAAGTTAAATATCTGATTTACAGATTGTGTAATACTGTTAATACTATAAGTGCATATAACCTAAATCTACAAATCACCCTGAAAAATTTAATTATACATGCTTTATTGTTCATGCAAGACTGGATAAAGCATCAGCACATTTTTACACTACAATTCTACAAAAGATTCAAACATGCGCTGATTGGATGGTTTCTCTGTGAAAATCTAAAAACAGTCAATAATCTCTGCTACTCTGTATTTAAACACAGGAGACATATTTCTGTGCAAATCATCTCTGTCTGCCCATACAGCTGAAAGCTTCAGGTTTGCATAGATATGACAGTTTCATTGAATGTTCTGTATACTGTTCTGTATACCGTCTCAGGGGAAACATGAGAAGTGTTGTGCAGGCAGATCAAATCTGAGGTATATTAAGGTTCACAGAAGCATTTGAAATTTGTATTTGTTGCGTCTGGAATCAGAGGCACAAAAAAAAAAAAAATTGGAATAACGCCATAAAGGTTCCCAGGTTTGGCAGACCTGTATAGTACATTAACATCATCATCTCCAAAACAAACATCAGACATCCTGTACATATCAAGTCGGTTTACTTCTGCACATGCAGATCACCATCTCCTCCAGCCTCCTGCATCTTCTCAGTGTGAAGATGATCACTCTCTCCAGCCTGATGGACCATAGTGTTAGCTGACTGACTTGTGTAAAGTTGGTTTTATATTCGCACATCCGTATTCAATAGCCTTGTTAATCACACTACACTGGACATTCAGTGGACATTCACAAGTAAATATGCCATTAAACAATACTTGCCTATTTTGATCGACTGTGAAAAATGTTATAAGTTGACAATCGTTGGTTGTCAATATCATGTCGCTGCTTAAAATTCGCAAACATTAATTTATTGCATATTTATTGGAAAGTCTGAATTTATCAGAAGTCTGAATGTGCAAATATAAAACCAACTTTACCCAAGTAGCTGAGTGGATTGTTTTTCCTTACTTAGTGTCTGTGTGTGCATCTCAATCAGCTCTGAGCTCTTGAATCAGTATATTGTGTATACAAATTTTGTGACTGAGACAGTCCTGATCAGTGCCCTAACTAATGAACTAGGGAGCTGATTGAGACACAGCCTGTGTTTAATGCTGATGTGGCCTTAATGTAGGGAGGAAGGTGTCCAGTTGGGGTCAGTCTCCATAATCTTTAAGCAGGCTGATCTGCAATGAAATGAAAAGGTCCACAGACCACAGCTGTAAAAAGTAGTCAGAAAATTAGAATCAGTATATGGATACAGAGCAAAAATGTCGTACCTTAAGTATAAAAATGCTGTAGCAAAATTAAGAAAAAAAATGTAGACATATTCAAGTAAAGGGATTCAGTTTAAATTGACTTGTTTCATAGCACATACAATCCAAAAAAATGCGTTGCTATAACGTTTTCTGCTTTAGAAAACAGAAACCTCTAACTTACCTTTGTGAAATGTAGAAAGCAAACATACATGAATGGAGATATCTTGACGAAAGTGATGTTTTGCGTCTCACCGCGGCAACCCGTGCGATCCAGCGCCTCTGTTATTGCCTCTAAATACTCTCCGTACAGCCTTTTTTCAAGTAGGAAACCGACTAAATCTAATCTCGTAGTAAAGTTTTTGACATTTTCTATCGTGGGACATTTTATTGCAGCTTTTCACACAACAAAAGTGTGCCATTTTTACAATGAAAAGTAGCCAAAGAAGAAACAACTCTGCACTGATACAGAGATTGTTTGGATACCTCAGAAATGGCGGCGACACCCATAATGCACTTCGGTTTTCACGAGTGTGACGTCACCTGACAAAGACCGATAAATAAATAAATAGAAAAATGTGTTTGTGTGTATATAAAATAAAGTGTTAAAGTAAAATATATACTGTGTTTCATACGCACTTTGACAGTTATTTATTGGTGTATATATTTTTTAAAAATACTATGCTTATGAATATTTTGATTATTCTTTTATGGTTATTTTTCTGATTAATCCTTTAAAACATTATTTTATCAATCCATTGTATGTTCTTTCAGTACCCTTAAAGGATTAGTTCACTTTCAAATTAAAATTGTCCTCATAATTTCCTCACCTCCATGTCATCCAAGATGTTCATGTCTTTCTGTCTTCAGTTGAAAAGAAATGAAGGTTTTTGATGAAAACATTCCAGGATTTTTCTCCATATAGTGGACTTCAAGGGAGCCCAAACAGTTGAAGGTCCAAATTACAGATTCAGTGCAGCTTCAAAAAGCTCTACATGATCCCAGACGAGAAATAAGGGTCTTATCTAGAGAAACCGTCATTCGTTTTCTTAAAAAAAATAAAAATTTTAACCATAAATGCTCATCTTAGCTCTCTTCTTCTTTCTCTCTATTTGGGGGTGAGTAAATGATCAGGAAATTTTAATTTGAAAGTGAACTAATCCTTTAAAAGGACATCTTTGCACCTTATTTACTCCTAAAATGAAGCTAATATGTATTTTAGGAGTAAAAAAGATGTCCTTTTAAGGGTACAGCCCCAGCGATAAGCTGATGTAGCTTTAAAGGTGCAATTTTAACAACTTTCTTTTTATGTGGTGCCATTTCCTTTCGTATTCTTTCAGCCAAGTTTGATATCCTGTCTCATGTCAAATGTTGCAAGTTGCATGAGCTCGTTTTCATGCTTTGAATTAAAATACAAACAATAGGTCTAGATGCTGAAAATGCTTTCTCTTTCTGCATCTATACGGTGTTAAAACCACAGTTTAATATTTAGTTGCCTGTACAGAGCTGATACTTAGAAAATATATTTTTGATTTATCAGTTCCTCAAGTCTTTGCAAAGTTCCCTCTTTCTTGCTCTTGCATTAAAATGCTGTAAATTTAATTGTTTTATCTGTGCAGTTTCATTGTTGAGTGACACATGCTTTCAGTCTGGTTCAAAATCAACAACACCTTTAATTTAGATGTTAAATAACATTTATGGACATCGCACAAACAAGTTTAAACTTGTGTTAAATATTGAGAACAAGTTCCCACTCATAAAATGTCTGAACAGAAGCTCTGTCACGTCAAACATGGTAAACAAGGTAAACAAAACTGACTGGACAATCAGCCAGAGGTCACACACTCACACAAACACACACTCTCACACACACAGCTGAGAAGACCTCAGAATCTTAAAACGACAAATATGTCAGAGTTCTGTGTAAAAGGCCAAAACTGTGAGTTTTGTTGTTGCGGATGGTCATATTACAGCCGTTTGGACTGAAAATAATCCAGCAGATGCTAAAACATCAGAACAGAAGGATTCAGTAATGTTTGCAGGTTAGGGTCTGTATGACGAACTTGTGATCCTCACGCTCACCTGCATACAAACACACATGCAGAAAATGAGTCAAAACAATTACTTGCATACAAATGATAAACAGGTTTAATTCTGTGTCATATGATTGATAAAGGATTAGTCCACTTTCAAAAAAAAAAATCTGATAATTTACTGCCCTCCACAGTTCATAGTTTGAACTAACTGTTATATACTTGCACTAGCATATTGAATGTGTCAATTTAGTTCAAACTTTGACCTGTGGAGGGCAGTAATACACTTAGCAGCGTCTACACTGCTGGAATTCTAATAGAGAAGAAGAAGAGAGCTAGTTCAAGATGAGCATTTATGGTTAAAACATGTATAATTTTTACATTTTTTTTAGAAAATGAGTGATGGTTTCTCTAGATAAGACCCTTATTCCTCGTTTGGTATCGTTTAAAGCTCTTTGAAGCTGCACTGAAACTGTAATTTTGACCTTCAGCCGTTTGGGCTCCATTGAAGTCCACTATATGGAGAATAATCCTGGAATTTTTTCATCAAAAACCTTTATTTCTTTTCTACTGATGAAAGAAGGACATCTTGGATGACATGGGGGGGTGAGTAAATTATCAGGAATTTTTTTTTTGAAAGTGAACTAATCCTTTAATATCGCTTAAACTGAAATATTCATATCACAAATATGCTTTGTGTTTTTTTAGATCAAACATCTTTTAATTATTTTATGTGTACCTGCGTGCGTCAGCATCCCAGACCGCTGATGACCCCGATCCGGTCCACCTTCATCCCGAAACACCCCCGCGCAATGCCCTTCCGGCTCCGCCCCTGCAGCTTCCTGTGACGGCTCATGAAGTCCAGAAACACACGTGACGGTGGGCGGGGCGACTGCAGCCCGTTTGAGAGGGGAGGGGCTGCGTCTGCTGACCCCTCGATGACCTCTGGATGAGCCAATAGAAGAGAGCCGATCTTCAGCCCAAACAAATCCTGCAGAACCTGCACACAGTTTATAATGTTTATAGTTTGTCAACTTTCTGTATGCTGGAATAACTGGATGACTCAAATACTACAGTGTGCAATACTACTCTATTTCTATCATATATTTACAGTACGTATACACAACAATGATGTACTAAAACTGGAAAAGTTTTTCCTTTGCACTTTTCATGTACAGATTACAACATTATCAAAACATGGATCCGTGAAAACAACTAAAAACGCTGTATTCTGCTGCCAGGCCAGTAGATGGCGATGTCACTTTTTAAAGAAACACTATGCGCCTGACTAAACACGCAATACACGTCACCCTTTCACAAATTTGCATTTGTTTAGTTTACACAGAGATGATAAATGGAATACAGTGCATTTTCAAGCTCATAAAATGCTGTTGTCGAGTAAATGAACGGCCAAAATGTGACAAAACTGCACATGTGGAAGAATATTGTAGCCAGAACTACTTCTCTCTGTTTATGTCTATGATGAGTTGCGCAGGTACTGTGCTGCTCCGCAGCGATGGCACCCTGACAACTGTTGCCAAGCCCGCGGTTTTCCTGCGGAATTGCGCTACTTGCCGCGGGTTGTTTTTCATGTCCTCAGGTTGAATCGACCCAAAATAATATGTTATTTAGCCCCTGGAATGCGATTTTACCAGGGGAGCCCTGCTAAAAACGTGAATTTTACCCCCCAGAAAGTGATTTTTATGTGGGACCCCCCCCCCCCCCCTAGTTTTGAGGAGCAATTGGGCTGGTTTTGTTGTGAAAACCTGGCAACCCTGACCTGACCAGTCTAAAATAGTCCGAATATAAACACTTACAGCAATACTTCTTGTACTATTTATGCCATATATATTTTTATTGATAAAGATTTTTCTAGTGTACGACTCCACAATGCAATGCGCTCGACTTGACCCTCCGTTTGTACACAACAAAAAAAGAAAAAAAAGAGAAGATTAAAATAAATAATCTTTTATATTTCTGATGACAGATGCAAATCTTTCAAATAGAGAGCAACGGGTTTTGAACAATTTTGTCAGCGGCGTTGCTTCCGTATTTTTTCCCATTAATTTTCCCATGAGATCTTGTTAGGCTATGGTCTGTCTGAATACTCGATTCTGGTTGGCTGGAAGGTGTCCAATAAAACCGTTTAATGCTGAACTGACAGGTAATTCGCACACGCTCTTCATTCTTTCTCTCTCGATTATGAATTCAAATAAATTAGCCTTTATCATTTATTCAGTAAATGTAATCTTACCGCACTTTTTCTCTGTGTCTGATTAAAGCGGGAAGATCTAACGAGCCGTAAGTGACGAAAATAACCGTCATTTTTACCCTTCCGGTCAAATATTACGCTGCAAACATCAATAACCGTTTAAATTATCAATGCTGCCAAATTGCCAAGGTATAAACGAGATAATCCACGTGGATAACATCCTTACATAACCCGCGAACCAGAGGAGAATCACAACATTAAACTTTGATTTGAAAACCCGACAAAAAGACTTGAAATTTAACGGCTTTAGCCTTGCTAACAAAAGAACATTCTGCGTTAGCGTTCCCATTAAGTTATGAAAATTAGATTTTTGAATGTTCTTTCAATGTTCAAAATGTTTTTTTTTTTTACGTTTTAAAAACGTTTAGGGAACATTCAATATTTTTTTATTCAACAAACATTATGGGAACATTAATTTTGAACGAACATAATGAAACTAGTAGTAGTATACTACACTACAAAGGAAAAACGTTCCATGAACAATATGTATAAATAATTTTTGTTATGTCTTAATATGAGCGTTTGTTCATAACTTTGAGATGCAATTCAAATTATATAATCAGATTAAAGATTAAATTATTAATTATACAAACAATACATTTAACACTTATTTCAATTAAGTTCTCAAAATAGTTTTAGTGTAGTTTTTCCATCAGGAATTATTGTAAAAAAATAAGTTAAATAATGAGATCAGACTTCAACTACAGCAAATCGATTAACAAGCTCACAGTAGGGCTGACTTTAACGGTCTATAAGTTTTCATTAAAAATCATTTCCAAATGAGAGAAAACGAACAGGATTTTTAGTTTAGAACCAGGGTTGCCAGGTTTTCACACAAAACTAACCCAATCACGAATTTTTGGGAATCCGCATTTTTGGCGGGGATCCTCTGGTAAAATTCAAATTCCAGGGGCTAAATATCATGTTATTTCGGGTCGCTTCAACCCGCGGACATGAAAAACAACCCACACCAACAGTGTAAAGTAGTCCACTTCCGCAGGAAAACACTGTTCAGAACCGACTGTTGCGCTTTATTAAACATGCAACAAAAGAGGTCATGTGACAACAATTTAGTGCACTAATGATTATCGTGAAATATTGCTATTTTTAAAAAGTACTAAGCAGTATACAACATGTCCCGAACAGAATCTCACAAGCGCTGTCTGTTACCAAACAGGTTTCCCAAACACTGATCTGTCAGTCAGCCAGCTAGTCCCGCCCCCAAACTCACACAATTGGTCGAGTCAGATGTGAAATCCTCACCTGAGCGTCTGATTTGCGTGGCGACGGCCGTCCCTCTACCTGCATTGTTACGGTGATGATGATGAGGAGCATGAGGAGAGCAGGAAGAAGAGAGGAAGTAAAGTTTAGAGGAGATGAAAAAGCCATCCTTGTTAAACAAGTAGAGTCGTAAAGTAAATATCTGTCCAGTGTTTTCGATCACGTTATCGTGGCGTTCAGTTCTGTCCTGTACGTCTTCAGGACGGGTCTCTGCCCGAGCAGGTGCACAACAGGCCTTTTAAAGAACATCGCCGTGATGTCGCGCATAGCTAACTGTTGCCGTGAGCGACGCCCCGCCCCTCCGGCCCTCCACAGACGTCACGACTCATCACGGCCTCCATACTGAGCGCAGATCCTCATTTCTCCAGCTGATACACACCAACTCTTAAGTTCAGAAAGCCTTGGTGATGATTGTAAGGCTTCGACGAACACGATGCGCTTCACTCCAGAGGTCTGTAACGTCACAAACGCACGCTCACATTTTTGTGCTTTGTGTCACATTTAATCGTCCGCCTCTTTATAGCTCATCATTCTTCACAGTAACAGACTGATGCGACCTCTGACCCTTTCAGGTTCCGCCCCCCATAAAAGTTCCCCCTGGAAACGGGCGGCGCTCAGGAACTATTTCCTCCTGTGAGAGCGCAGACACAATAGTTCCACGTCAGATGAGAGTTTCCCTAGCAATGACCACGGGTCACGGGCCTTTCAACCTCCGTACGGCCCGACAGACTGATGTACATACTTTATATTCACTAACGGACAATTGATGGGAATTAGTGTTCGTCAAGGCTGTTTATTTGATAAAAAAATACAGTAAAAATTGTGAAATATTTTTCCAATTTAAAATATCTGTTTTCTATGTAAATATATAGTAAAATATAATTTATTCCTGTGATCAAAGCTGAATTTTCAGCATCATTACTCCAGTCTTCAGTGTCACATGATCCTTCAGAAATCATTCTAATATGATGATTTGCTGCTCAAGAAACATTTCTGATTATTATCAATGTTAAAAACAGTTGGAAACCGTGATACATTACCATTAATTTTTTTTTAAATACTTTTTTTTCCTGCAATTATTAAAAATATATATATATATCACTATTAATCATATTTTTAATTAATTTATTTTTTAATACATTTAATATATTACCATTAAATATATTACTATTTTTTTAAATAATACATCTATTCTGCAATTATACACATACTATCAATAATTTTAAATGTATTGTTTTTTTTAAATATTTAAATATAATTTTTCAAAAATATTTATAGACATTTATAATGTTACAAAAGATTTCTATTTTAAATAAATGTTCTTTTGAACTTTATATTCATCAAAAAAACTGAGACATTAAAAACATAATAATTATAATATAAAAAAAAAAATCACTTACATTTTTTTAATTACTTGTTTATTTTAACATATATTTAATATATATACATTATATATATATATATATATATATATATATATATATATATATATATATAATATACATTTGTTCTGCAATTATTTGAAAGATAATTATCTAATTATAATAATTTAATTATTTTTTAAAGCCATTTTCTAAATATTTTTTTTTTTAAATATTTGACATTTATAATGTTACAAAACATCTTTTGAACTTTAGATTCAGCAAAGAAACCGGACACATTAAAAACCAGTCTTCAAAATTTATAATAATTATAACCATTATTAATAGTGAGCACCGATAATTATTGAGCATCAAATCAGCATATTAGAATGTTTTCTGAAGGATCATGTGACACTGAAGACTGGAGTAATGATGCTGAAAATTCAGCTTTGATCACTGGATATAAATTACACTTTACTATATATTCACATAGAAAACACTTTAAATTGTAAAAATATTTTTGATTAATAAAATAAATACAGCCTTCGTGAGCAGAAGAGATGCATTTCAAAAACAAAGTGTTAATTGTACCAAGCTTATTTTTTATAAATTCTATATTTTAAGATATTTTTCTAACAATGAAGCTCGTTTTCCCCTAAATTCACTTGACCGTAGTGTGTGAAAAAGTTTGAGACTCAAAAACACGGAAGAGTGTGTGAAAGTGTGACTCTCTCAGTGTAACCGCCTGCCAACGGCAGCCCGACCTCTGACCCTTAGACACTACATCATACTCACACATGCTAATATGACACACACACAAACAAACGGGTTTGTTTTTTAGATGTCGCGCTGAAACGCTTTCGGCCTGATGATCGTCGCCCAGCAACACTCACACCGAGACCCAAAACCTCCCGTTCCTTCAGCTCTGACGTCAGCAGCGGAAAAGTCCCAGTTTAAAAGGAGAGATGAAAATCATTCATTCATTCTCGATATGGTAACTACAGATCTTCTGTTTTGAGACAAGAAAAACGTAGGGAGGGTTTTGGTTCTGTGCATCGGTTGTTGATTGGATGTTGGACTCAAAAAAATAATATTAAAATAAATAATATTAATGATGTACAGGGGGAAAAAACTACCGAGATTTGATTGTGCACAAAATAAACAGACACAAAAACTCATTTCTTCCACTTTTTTTTTTTTATTTACTTCTCATTTCAAAAAAGTACATTTGTGATGGAGGAACTTGGATGGTTTAGAGTTTGGGGTGGCGGAAGTCTTTTCCCGCAAACTTGGCCTTGTCACCGAGCTCTTCCTCGATCCTGTTGAACACAGACAGACAGATGAGGGTTTGGCACACACATATTGTCCTTTAACCTGATTTGTGAAGCGTATGATCGCTGACCTCATCAGCTGGTTGTACTTTGCCAAACGCTCCGATCTGCAGGGGGCGCCGGTCTTGATCTGATCACAGGTGAAGATGTGTTAGTGTGGCAGAACAACTCATTAAGCTGCACTGAACATAGTTTTGGCAGTGAGGTGACCGTGCTTTGTTGTGTGATGCGTATCGTGTACCTGTCCTGTGCAGAGACCGACCACCAGGTCAGCGATGAAGGTGTCCTCGGTCTCGCCGGAGCGATGGCTCACCATCACACCCCAACCGTTAGACTGAGCCAGTTTACAACTACAGACACAGACAGATTTATAGCTGTAAAACTGATCTGCTGAATTGAGTTTGTTTCATTATTGATGAAACTTGCAACACTGACACTGTTGAGCACTGATTGAACTGAATCAACATTAAACTAAAATGAGCTTATTATAACTGCTTTACAGCAGAAACTGAATTTTGCAACCTTAACACTATTATTGAACTGAATTGAGCTGAATAATGACACTATTGAATTCTGTAGAACTGATTTACAGCAGAAACAGCATTTGAATTTCGTTTGAATTCAGCAGTTGAATTTCTTTCATAATTGATGAATTTTGCAACATTGACACTTATTAAACTGAATTTAATTAACATTGAACTGAATCATTCGTTTAATGATGAATTTTGCATCATTAAGACTTACTGAACTGAATCAAACCAACAACTGAATTGAATTCGTTTCATAACTGATGAATTTTGGAGCAGATGGTTATTGAACTGAATTGAATCAACATTGAACTAAATTGAGCTCAATAATGACACTATTGAATTCTGTAGAACTGATTTACAGCAGAAAATGAATTCCTTTCATAATTGATGAATTTTGTAACTGACTATTATTGAATTGAAGCAACACTGAACGGAGTTGAATTCCTTTCATAATTGATGAATTTTGGAACATTAACACTTATTAAACTGCACTGAATCAGATTTGTTTAATGAATTTTGAAGCAAATGGTTATTGAACTGAATTGATCTGAATGACGACACTTGAATTCTGTTGAACTGATTTACAGAAAATAAATTGAATTTCTCTTCATAATTGATGAATTTTGCAACATTGACACTGAATTAATTCTAAATTGAATTAGTTTCAGATGGTTACTGAACTGAATTGAATCAACATTGAACTAAATTGAGCTGAATAATGACCCCATTGAATTCTGTAGAACTGATTTACAGCAGAAAGTTAATTGAATTTTTCATAATTGATTAATTTTGCAACATTGACACCATTATTCAACTGAATTGAATCAATACGGAACTGAATCAAATTAGTTTTATAATTGATGAATTTTGCCCTGTGGTGCAGCTCTGCGAGGAGGCCAAATGGGCCCTGCGGTGCAGCTCTGCGAGGAGGCCATAATGGGCCCTGCGGTGCAGCTCTGCGAGGAGGCTGTGCCATATACTCACGCCTGGATGGACTCGGTGACAGAGCCGATCTGGTTGACTTTAAGCAGGAGGCAGTTGCAGGCCTTCTTCTCACATGCCTGCTGGATGCGTTTGGGGTTCGTCACAGTCAGATCATCTCCCACCACCTGGATATCAACAGATCCCGTAAACTTGCTCCAGTTCTCCCAGTCATCCTGGTCAAACGGATCCTCAATGGACTGGACTGTGGAAAAACCCAGACCAGATGCACATAAACGGGCCTGTTTGTGCACAAACCAGGTGTGTGTGTCAGTGTGTGTGTGTGTACCTGGGTAGTTCTTAATGAAGCTCTTGTACAGATCTCCCAGCTGCTCTCCAGTGATGTGGCGCTTGGGGTCGTCAGGTGACTTGAAGTCCAGATCATATTTTCCACTCTTGAAGAACTCAGATGCTGCAACATCCATGCCGATGATGATCTTATCAGGATAGCCGGCCTTCTCGATGGCAGACTTCAACAGCTCAAGAGCTACAGAAATCAATCTTGATCAGAGAACGTTTAAACATTGTTTTATATACAGCGACATCAGACAACTCATACCCTCGTTGTTCTCGAGGATGTTGGGTGCGAAACCGCCCTCGTCTCCTACATTGGTGGCGTCTTTGCCGTATTTGGCTTTGATGACGTTCTTCAGGTTGTGGTAAACCTCGGCACCGATCCTCATGGCCTCGTGGAAGTTCTTGGCGCCCACGGGAAGGATCATGAACTCCTGCATGGCCAGTTTGTTGCCGGCGTGAGAGCCTCCGTTGATGACGTTAAACGCCTGAAGATGAAGAAAGGAGAGGAGAGGGATGAGAGCAGAGACGGACGACAGACACGGGAGCGGCGGCCGGCCGGCACACGTACGGGTACGGGGAGGATCACGTCTTTGTTTCCGGCGAGGTCGGCGATGTGGCGGTACAGCGGGACTCCCTTCTCAGCGGCGCCGGCCTTACACACGGCCAGACTCACACCCAGGATAGCGTTAGCACCAAACTTAGCTGTGGTAGAGATAAAGTGCGACAGAAAAGTTAATGAAAAGATTTAAAGTGTGTGTGTGTGTGTGTGTGTGTGTGTGTGTGACTTACATTTGTTCTCGGTTCCATCAAGTTCCAGCATGAACTTGTCAATTTTCTCCTGGTCAACAACGCTGAACTTCTGTTTTAGAGACACAAGGATGATGGGATGAATCAAATAAATTTGACTATTTATCCGATTTATTGGGGGGAAAAAAGGGTAATTTTGACCAGGAACAGTAAGAATGTGGCTTTTTTTTTAAAAATAAAAATAAAATTAATTTCTCTGAAGTAGTAACAAATGAAATCTTACACTTCTTTTGGGATTTTAGGTCTGTAAATGTGTACAATCTTCATTTGTACAAGCAAATATGAAAACTTTTAGCTTCATTACAGTAAAAATCTCTATATTTTTATAAGCTGAAACAAAGAAAATAAGAGAATTTCATCATGCATTTTGGCCATCTTGTGAAAAAGAAAATATTTGACTTGTCAGGTCAAAATCATGTTATGAATATAATGGCCAGTAGATGGCGGAAGTGATCCATTTTGATATTTATGATGGGATAAATCAAATAAATATGACTATATCAGGTTTATGAAGCATTTCAGCAGTTTAATTATAAAAATGATTACATATTTTAATATTTTTACATAAATACTATGAAGTTAAAAGGTCTACTATTAAGTATTATTAATAATAGCCATGAACGTACACTACCAGTCAAAAGTTTGGAAACATTACTATTTTTAATGTTTTTGAACAAAGTCTGTTATGCTCATTAAAGCTGCATTTCATAATAAATACAGAACAACAACAATAATATTGTGAAATATTACTACAATTGTTATTACAAATGTTTTTCTACTTTAATATACTTCAAAATATAATTTCTGTGATTTTCAGCATCATTACTCCAGTCTTAAGTGTCACATGATCCTTCAGAAATGATTCTAATATGATGATTTATTATCAATGTATAATGTCGTGTTGCTTAATATATATATTTTTTGGAACCTGTGATACTATTTTCAGGATTCATTGACAAATAAAAGGTTCAAAAGAACAGCATTTATTCAAAATATAAATCTTTTATAACAATATAAATCTTTACTATCACTTTTTATCATTTTAACACATCCGTGCTGAATAAAAATATTAATTTCTTTAAAAAAAAAAGAAAAAAAAAAAAGAAATTACTGACCCCAAACTTTTGAACAGTAGTGCATGTTGTTACAAAAGATTTCTATTTTAAATAAATGCTGATATTTTTATTTACTTTTTATTCAAAGAATCCTGAAAACGTGTCACAGGTTATAAAATATTAAGCAGCACAACTGTTTCCAAAATTGATAATAAATCATCATATCAGAATGATTTCTGAATTTAAAATACATATTTTCACAAAATAATTTGGATGCTAAAATTACTATAAAATCAAAGCCATCTGTCTAACCAAGCCATGTTTGAAGCTGATATCACAAACATTGAGCCGCTAAAAGGTCTTAAAGTAGCGTTTCCACTGTAACGAAACGCCTGATTTCAAAGGATGAATTTAAAGTGAGCTTTCAAATTATTATTACGAAAATATGTGAGAGGAAAAAGGCAATCCATGATCTCACCTTCTCAATCAGTTTGGGAGCGATCTCCTTGTTCACATGGTCCACGGCCTTCTGGGTACCTTAAACACACACACACACACACAGATGACCGGTCTTTGCGTGTAATGAATGAAGTGTGTGTGTGCGCGCGTGTGTGTCAGATGTACCTTTGCCCAGGTAACGGGTTTTGTCTCCATCTCGGAGCTCCAGAGCCTCATGAACTCCAGTGGAAGCGCCGCTGGGAACAGCCGCCCGGAAACGACCTGAAACCGCAAGACCTTTCATTAATTTACATGACAGTGGCATTTTGGCGGCCTAAAAATGCAAACTTTTGAAAAATTTTGTGAAATTGTGAAAACGATGACATCATGCACATGTGCGTAATGTTTCTTTATGAAGTGACATCGCCATCTACTGGCCTGGCAGCAGAATACAGCGTTTTTAGGCATTTTAGGCAAACTTTTCAGTTCTTAGTACATCATTGTCATGTAAACCTACCCTAAAACCGAAACCCATGAAAAAAAACACCTTCGTTACTTGAAATAACAACATTAACTGAAAAACTAACTGATTTAGTCTTTTAGTTTAATAAACTAAAATTAAAAAAAGATCCTTTTTTTACTATTGTGACAAAAAAAAAAGTGACAAAAACAATTACTAAAACTTCAAATGAAAATACAGATTTAAAATAATGAAACCATAATAGTAAAATAACACTGTTTGTACCTTTATTTGTGTAAAGATCTACTTCAACAGTGGGATTTCCTCTAGAGTCGAGGATTTCACGAGCGTGAATCTTACTGATGGACATCCTGAGAGAGAGAGAGAGAGAGAGAGAGAGAGAGAGAGAGAGAGAGAGAGAGAGAGAGAGAGAGAGAGAGAGAGAGAGAGAGAGAGAGAGAGAGATATTAACCCTCCAAAGCTTTTCAAAAAAGGTGTGTGAGAGAATCTTTTGCACCATTTTTATAAATAAAAAACATTATATCCGGCAGAAACGAGTTAAGTCATCTGCACAAACCTTAAAATACTGTACACACACACACTTCAGCTGTCTGATATATGTACAGTCTGAGGTTTCGCCTCTATTAATAGAGCAGCTACAGCAGAAGACAGAAAAGACCACAGGAGAATGTGTGTGTGTTTGTGTGTCTCGACAACTCTATATGACCTTTACAAAGCCCTCCCGAACCCTGACCTTTGTGCACAACACTCTGACCTTTGCATTTGAGCAATGACAATGTATTCCACTGTAAGAGCAACACACACACACACACACACACACACACACAGTAGATTTGATTTAAATCAACTCAATTAATCTACACCAGATCTCCTCAGTTTAAATTCAATGCACATTATTGGTATAAAAAAAAAAAAAAAAAAAAAAAAAGCAGTTTTGCGGTAGAAAATATGTAAACAATGCAAATATAATTTGACATGCAGATGGACTATGGAAAAAAAATAATAAAAAAATAGTCTTTCTCACTCTTTTTCTCTTAACTCGTACTTTATAACTCGTATTTTTTCTCAAAAGAAACTCAATTGCGAAAATAAAAAAAAAAAGTCAGAATTGTGAGGAAAAAAAAAAAAGTAGGGTTCACAATGTTTCGATTTATATCTCAGGTACCAATCTTTTATTTTTTAAAAATCGATATTTATACGTTTAAACTTTAATTTCTATGACAATATCGGTATTCTCTGACATTTTCAAGCTTTCTGTCAGTTTGTCTGCGAGATGGACAGAGCACAAATCACCAATCACATCACAGCATCTTATCGAGCGCGCGGAGCTGCCCACGAACGTGCGGCACGTGATCCTATAAATCCAATACTGCAGTCTATAGGCGCGTGCACATTGACGTAACAATCAGTTATTAAATAACCCCCTTATGACGCAATAATGAGGTACTCTGAGCGGACTTTACCCCGAGTTTAACTTTTTTTTTTTTTAGTTAATAAAATATTTGATCATTGTGCATAGTTATGTTACATCGCGCGGTCTGCCAAAATAAAAAGTGACTAAAATTCAACAATCGGTGATGGTGCCACCGGAAGCGTGAAGGTCATTCGGTTTACTTAAGAAAGTTTGACGATTTTAAATCTGCTGCAGTTTGACAAACTCTGCATTCATCTTCTGTTTCCACAGAACACAATATATCTCCTAACAGCAAACTTATTCACTCATCCAGCTCTCTGACGGTGTAGTTTTATATTAAATTAAATGCAGATCCCAGATCAGAAGACGTGCTAAGTACCGACAGGCAGCCAGCGAGAGTTCGCTGATCTCAGATCAGCTGCTCAAATCAGGAAGCAGCAGTTCCACATTATAGACTTCAACGCACTTCAGCAGATCTCGCGCCCTCGCCCGTTTGATACCGCGAAACAAACTCTCAGCAAAACTCACATAAAAACACAGTTTGCCTGAAATACGTGCGGTTTTGCGTGTTTACCTGAGGGCGAACCGGGTCGGTGTCAGTCTCGGCGTTTGACAGGGTGTGAGTGCGCGCTCCTTCAGCCGCAGCGCAATTTATAGATGGTCTCTCAACAACGTCCCCGTATATGGGAGAAACTTTAGGGAGCGTCTAAAAACAACAAACATTTACAGAGCGCGCGAATGTTAACGGACACGCCCACAGCGCGGATGTTTTATATTACAACAAAGTATTCAAATATAAATGTAATAAACGAAATTAAACAATATGGATCTGCTTTGAATGACATTTAAAAAAAAAAATCACATGAGGAACTTTTTTTTTAATTTAATGTGATTTTGTGATTTACCCCTAGCGCTGTTTTATTTTAGTTTAAAGGATTAGTCCACTTTTAAATAAACTTTTCTTGATAATTTACTCACCCCCATGTTATCCAAGATGTTCATGACTTTCTTTCATCAGTCGAAAATAAATGAAGGTTTTTGATGAAAACATTCCAGGATTATTCTCCTTATAGTGGACTTCAATGGACTCCAAACAGTTGAAGGTCAAAATTACAGTTTCAGTGCAGCTTCAAAGAGCTTTAAACGATACCAGACAAGGAATAAGAGACATTTTCCATCGGTCATTTTTGAAACTTATGGAATGAACACAGCACAAGTTTTGTTTTTTTCCATAAGTAGAATAGGAAAGGCGTAGGACATAGAGCGTAAGCTTTCTGAAGAATACGGAAACCAGAAGTACGTTCAAGGTGATATTTTGTGTTTAAAAAGCATAAACAGTTGTTTTATTAGTTATTTAACAGTTATGCTGAGCAATGGTTTCTCTAGATAAGACTCTTATTCCTCATCTGGTATCATTTAAAGCCCTTTGAAGCTGCACTGAAACTGTAATTTTGACCTTCAACCATTTGGGCTCCATTGAAGTCCACTATAAGGAGAAAAATCCTGGAATGTTTTCATCAAAAACCTTAATTTCTTTTCGACTGACGAAAGAAAGACATGAACATCTTGGATGACATGAGGGTGAGTAAATTATCAGGAAATTTTAATTTGAAAGTGAACTAATCCTTTAACTTGTCAGAACCTCATAGGTCTTTATATACAGGACAAAACCAGCATACATACACACATCAGGCTATAAAGTATTAAATTAAGCAAACTAATGTAGTCGTAGTGGCAATGTTTGACTTTTTGTCAGATCAATCATCCCATTTTTAGATTAACAGTCACTTACTCTGGCTATGTTTGGAATGGACTGCATAATTCTTGACTGTATACTGAAGAGTGTGCTGTAAGTGCCCATTATTTAGAAAAATGTTCAGTTTGTAACTGTAAACATCAGGTTTATTTCTCTGGTTGTATACTGCAAATTTAGTCAATATATTATGATGCCTGAAACTGCATACTGCAAAAATAGCACAAGTTGTATGACTTTGACCAAGCCACAAAAGGCGTATCTGACCTGGAGGTCAAGAGGTCATCACAACACATGCCTTTGGGTTTCAGATTGCATCAATATTATTATATATACAAATGAGGATGTTCTTGAGTCAGATATTTATAGTAAGAAGGGATCAGGGATTACAGAAACAATGATTGGGCATCATTGGGGACAGGCCCTGTCTTTTCCTTTCAGCTGTGGTGTAGAAACACTCAGACTCTCCCTACTCGACCTCCAGACTTGAATGAAAGGTCAGGGTTGAATTAAATGGGGAAATGTGAGAGTTAGTTTGGGTTCGGACCTAAAGGGCACCTATGATGATCAAACGCACGCCTCTCTTTTCCCTGTTTCTCCCTCTCTACCCTTTAACACCAGGCTAAAATTAGTTTCACTATCATGAGAGCTGATGGACGCTTGTGTTGTTTAGGAGCTGCAGATTCACAACACTTGACATTCAGTTTACATTTGTCAAAAAACGTTGACTGCTTCGTGCAAAACATTGCTGTCGTTTTGCGTTTGTCGTGCGTTCAACTCAGTTTTATGCTTTATAAGTTATTGTTCTGCAGTGCATTTTACAGACATCCAGGTAATAACATATATCACTTTATTTAAGTACGGAATGACTGTCGATTTGGACAAATGTATAAAGCAGCTACTCTTTTATGGCACAAAATGAACCTCATACTTGCATGTTTTATTAAACACACCCTTAAGGCCTGTTCACACTGTAAAAAAAAAAGATGGATGACACGATGCCGCTTCCTTCCATTGTAATGAACTGAACGTAAAACATTCGACGATGGACGTTGACACGTTACGCAAAAACCTCAGTTTGGAGCCTGGGTATGCGCAGAAGGAATCGACAGTGGAGCCCGGAGGCGGAGTCGCGGTATCAAACTTCCGCCCAGACGACTGCGTCATCATTTTTGTATTTTAAATAGGCAAATTATACACAACTTAAAATTCTACCTATAAAATAATAGGCTATTCTGTTTCTAGAGCAATAATATTTTTGCAACAGCAAATTCAGTAGATAAACTCAATATAATATGCCACTAGAAACAACTCTAAATCGTCAGAAACGGTCCTGCCATTTTAAATCAAGTTCAACTAACGTTACAGGAGATCGATTGCTGTAATTAGAGTAAGCTATTTTGTCCTGCTAATTATTATTTTATACCCATAAAAATAACTAGCCTAACTGCCAGATAACGATCACCTGCTTTTTCTCGTCATGGCAAACTGTTATCTTAACTATTAATTAGCTTATAAATCCCACATTTAACGTTACCGAAAAAAGTTCAGTGATCCGTCAGATCCTGTAGGTCAGTTAGTACAGTTTACTGCTGAACAACTCATTTTGTCTGTGTGAAATAACACAGACATCGAAAATGAATAGTTATAGATCTTCAATCTCCCCTCGAAGCTCCGACAGTCCTCAGAGAAGCTGTCAATCACAACTGTCAATCATCAGGACACGCCCTGTTTCTACAGCATCAAATTGCTAGCTAAAATCAAACTTATCACAAAAACGAACAATTGAAAATATATCAGCGTGATAACAACTACCTCAAATGACCAAAACCATCTTTTGGAAAATTTTATTTGAAGCATAATTTATTTTTATGTTTTGACTCAAGTCTCATTCGTATGAATGGAGAGGGCGGGGTTTATGACCTGTACTGCATCCAGCACCAGGGGGCGATCAAAGAGCCCGCAGCTTCACTTTTCACTGTTGCTCTGGCTGAAAGGATCAGGATAGATAGACGGAGAGATCGTGCAAACATCCTCGGATAGCAATCATCGCATAATTTAGAGGAAAATAAATAGAAATGCTCAGAAAAGTGACGTAAACATAGGGTATGATATCAATATATTTCTAAATATGTTGGATTTAAAAGCCTTAGTGGAGTTGTTTTTTGCGTTCTTGTGATCGCAAATAAATGGAAGCAGGCGCAACTGAATAGGTACGCGTCTTTTTATGTCAATATAAATATCAGTTAGATTTAGCATGATTGATGTGCACTCCTGACATAAATTAATACATTACTATTACTGTAACATTTTTATTATAAAACATATGATGCTGGAATCTTAAATCTTTAAGTAAAAAACAAACGTTTGCAAGTTTCGATCGTTAAATCTTTAATATGACTTTCAACTGTTGAATGAATGAGTCGTGTCACGTCCAGCTTGTTTACTTCGAACCGGAAGACGCTCCCACGTTTGACGCAAGGCCTCATGGGGCGTAGGAAACTTGTGGATAGAGGGTATGCACGTGACGTCACCGTCGACCGTTACGACTGCGGTCACGCCCACTGAGCGCCTCACCACGTCTTTAAAATTCAAACGCATTAGGTGTGTTCGACATCGGCTGCGGCTGGATGTAACCGATCGGCGAGATTAGCCGCGTGCAGGCGGGGAGGAGCTGAAAACGGAGACGTGAAGTCGGACACTTTCTGCATCCCGTAGTGACGCTCGCGCTGCGTTTGCATCGGTTTGCATACTTTATCACAGCTGAAGTGAAATAAATGCAATATTTGACTAATACACTGATGTTTCAGAGACCTTTATTCAAAACTTTATTTACTGCTTACAGCGTCTGTTTTTACAAGAGTAAAGTTCAACATAAGCATATGTTATTTAAATAACAATGTAGTGGGGTCTTTGTTTTTTATCCGTTTTATTTTGATAAACATGACACAATACAACATCGCGACTACATGAAAAGAGCTTTAACTGTTATAAAACACAGATTTTTGAGCATTAATGGAGCTGAAGGCGTGACAATAAACACGAAACACACGTGATCGCTGGCATGCGGTTAATCCGGCCAATCATGAAACAGCTGTGTCGTCATCAGCGCTCGTGCAGCTCCTCTTGAGAAACTGCGCTGGCTAACTCAGGCGGCTGATCTCGAATCGCTCTCGCGGTACTTTAAAGGCATACGTCACAGTCACATGATGTCAGCGCTGTCTCAAGTCGGACAACATTTCTTACCGGCATGCACTGCTTCAAGTCAGCCGCCGATCGGTCTTTGCGGCGCTGCATCAAGTCGAACAAGCCTATAGTTTTCTATGAGTGTACGCACACCGGCGGCGACATTCGCACACATTCGGTGCCTGTCCGCGGCGCCCAGCTAAAAATATGTGAAACACATCCAAAACGGGAAAGAGCTTTGTGATTGACTGTACAAATAGCTTTGATACAAAACCTGAGGTATATATTTAAAAACTGCAGAAAGCAACGACTTCAGGCAGAGAAACGTGGATTTGCAGTTATCATTTTGTGTCAAATTGTTGGATTTTGAGGTAAAATCATACTGTATATATTGTGTTGACAACTGATCAATTAAATATTTTTCATCTGCATAATTGGGTGTTTTTCAATAAACAGCAACACTGACAAAAACTATACTATAAAACTATGTATGTTTTAGGGCTGGACAATATGACGATATAACATTGATATAAGTGATTAGGCGGATTTAAACCTACCAATATTGTAGATATATAAAATATTCACAGGCAGATTTGCTTTATGTATTTACCCGCTGTCGAAATCAGGCACATATAAATGTCAGGAAACACGACTCCTGGCTGCATGTCAATTTCCATGGATTAGGTTTATTTGACAAGTTGTAAGGAACACGTTCAATTCCAACCTTTAGTGTAATTCGTTAGTTTTACTCGCGTTTTCGCAGTTTCCCCTGTTAAATCCAGTAACGCAGCAGGTTCTTTTGCCACTCAGTCCAGCTGAGGGAGCGCGCTTTCGGCGGGAAAGTGACGTCGATGCATACCCTCTATAGAAACAGTCAGAAGCGCGCCTCCGAAATGAGGCTCAAGAGACGCGCATGCGCATTAGCTTGATCCAGCCTGGAAAATATTTTTTTGTCATGATTCGAGCGTTTGGAAAATACATTTATGAGACAGTTGTTGTCAGATTTCATTGGTGTTTACAAATATGAAATTTAATCAAAAGCTTGGCAAACAGCTTTGGAGAATTTGATGTTTCCCCATTCAAATTGATAGGAGCTGCATTTGAATGCCCGAGAGGCGTTTCAAAGATAGACGTCGAGTGAAATGATTTGTCTTAAAGGGACTTTGTATTGACTCAATTTTAAATTCCAAAAATGATTGCATAATACTTTCATCTTTTACGGGTTATATCATTTTTGTTTCTAGCGATAAAGTATATATATATATATATATATATATATATATATATATATATATATATATATATATATATATATAAAATCTTGATTCTATATATATAAGGAAATCACGTCACCCACCGTGGCCACATGATGGCGCTGCATCTGTGTGTGTGTGTGTGTGTGTGTGTGTGTGTGTGTGTGTGTTCTATCTCAGTCTCTGTAATAGATCTGAAGTCTCATGTCTGTGTCACATGCAAAACTTCCTGTTTCCTCTGTTACACCACTGTTCCTTCACAACAGTCACTGAAGAGTGTTTAACCCAACTATAAAAATATGCTCCAACAACAGTCTGACAGATAACTTGAATGAACATCCTACTAATGTTACTGGGGGAATGTTTGTTCATAACTTTGAGAGAACCTTGCCAGAACGTTCCCTGCGTCTCATGTTACTGCCTCATCGGAACACCTGAATAAAAGTGCTAAATGAATTTGTAAATTTTGTTAGATTGTGCATATTTGTGTTTCACTTATGTCTTCTGAGAGCAATGAAAATTTCATATAATCATTTCTTAGTGTTTTAAACTTTTAAAGTGCTGTTAAGAATTAAAGTCAGTATTAACTGAAATTACATAAACATCATTCTTACTGTAATTGTGTTGAACTGATTGTGACCCTTCAGAGTCAGCAATCATTCAGCTTGAGTTTCATGAATCTTTGAGTTCAAACAGGCCTCGAGAAGGTTCATCTCGTTCACTCAAGTGTGCTGAGAATGCAAAACCTTTCCTGGAAGAAGAGTACGACAGCCTGTGATTGGCTGAGACGCTCGCACGCATCAGCCTCTGAATATTACAATGAGCTCTTGACTGGAGTGCTGTGATTTGATTGAGACGGTGTGTGTGTGTGTGGTTATTATCGTTAACTAAAAGTTGTTATCAATCCTAAATAGAAATATTAGATGAAACAGTTAAATAAAAATTAGAAATGTTGCCTTGGCAATTAACTGGAAATAAAAACTAAAACTGAAATAGAAAATAAATTGAATTGAACTAGTAATATTTTAAAAACATACTAAATATACAAAAAATTTAACAAATTTTTTAAAAGAAAGCTTTTATTTTTATATTTTCAGTTAATTCAAAATATTAATTAAAAACTAAAATAAAATTCTCAGATGAGTTATAACTATATATGTTTAGAGTCGTGACACGTTTCGTGAGGTTAAAAACACATTCGCCCCATGAACACACGCACAGGCGCTGATCCACAGAAACTCATTCTCTCTTTATTTGGCATCTAACAGTCAGGACTCTGGGATTTGTTCAGCAGGATTTCACACATACAATCGTACAATCAAATGACCTGACACTCCGCCCATCCGGAACAGCGAAATACTATAGTACCGTAAAATCAATCAATTAATTCATGATAAAACCAATAAATGAGTTTGATATAAACTAGAGTTTGTGTTCCACTGCCTGACTGGAGAGATGACGAGGAGAAACCAAGATCTCAAACTCCTGGAATGTTAAAACTGAGATGATAATGATGTTTTGAAGTACAAGTTTGGCTGATCTTGGATCTGTTCTTCTGGCTTTTGGAATGGAATCCCGGCAGATGAAGTGGAACAGTGTGGTGAAGTGGGCGGAGTCAGTAGGGCAGGGCGGGGCTTGTTCACATGTTCATCTTCCTGAGGTATGCGGTCATGTCAAAGACAAGTGGATTGATTTTACCGCCGTGAGCATCTTTTATTCCTTTTGCAATGATTATCGCTGAAAGAGAGAGAGAGAGAGAAATTAATCTCACAAAACATGTCCAGGTCAAATTTCACCACAGAGTCGAAAGAAATATAAATAAAATACAAAATTTCAATTATTTATTAATTAAAATTAAATATAAAATAAATATTTTTAATATATTTACATATCATATTTGTGTATATTTTATATATAAACACACGGATTGGGTCCAAATTCACCCCAGAATCTAAAGAAATATAAATAAAATATGCATTTTCAAGTAATTATGAATATATAAATTATAATAATAAATTATTTATTTATTTTTATCATATATATATATATATATATATATTTTAAGTATTTTTATTATATTTACATATAATATTTATGTATACTTGATAGATAAACAAATGTCTAGGTCAAATTTCACCCCAGAGTCAAAATAAATATAAATAAAATATAAATTATATATTATTTATAAATTCAAATTAAATATAAAATAAGTTTTTTTTAATTATATTTTCATATAATATTTGTGTACTTTATATATAAAAACATGTCTAGGTCAAATTTCACCCCTGAATCTAAACAAACATAAATTTTCGATTAATTATGAATTAAAATTATATCTAAAATAAATATTTTTATTATATTTGTATATTATAAAAATATGTCCAGGTTAATATTCACACCAGAATCTAAAGAAATAAAATGACATTACATTTTTAAAATATAAATTATAAAATTAAATTACATTTTAAATATGTTACACTACATACAAATATGTTACACTACAATAATTATATTCAAATATTTATATTTAGGAGCACTGACTTTTTGCACTGTAATGCATCAGGACATCAGTTTTTTGTTTTTGTTAATTGTGATTCTCATTACTATAATGCCATTTTTAATTCCTACCAGGATGTTTGTAAATTATCAGTATCAATTCACCTTTATGAGATCTGCCGATGGTGAATGAAAAGGGGTCGGGCTCTTTCTCTGAGGTCTTCATCTTGATGTCCATGGTGTTCTGCCCGTCCACATTCAGAGCGTCTCTCAGCAGTGTGCACTTCCTGCCTGCCAAAGTCACGCCATTGGCAAACAGTCCACTGCGGTCACTGGCTATGATAGCCTGAACCTCTGACGCCTAGAGAGAGAGAGAGAGAGAGAGAGACTGTGAGTGTGGATTGCGGGTGATAAAATGGTCCAGAAAACACATGCTGAAACAAGTAGAAACACTTCACACACACACACACACAGATTCTTGCACGGCTCATGTTTTGTCATGTTCCAGAAGACGACGCTCGCCTCAAAATACAGACCATAAATCTCCCCCTATTTCTACGTTAGAATGTATTCCATCATTCCAGAAGTTTCTTAGATTGAAAGACCAGCTCAATCAGCTTCACATCCTCATGCCTTAGTCATGATTTTAGGTTCAAATGTACATTAAAGTATAAAGAAGTGTACATATTAGAGGCTGAGCTTCTAATCAACTCATTTTCAATGGTTTGGTGGTTATCTAAAATAAAATAGATGAACCATAATGAACGCTGCAACAATCTAGATACAGCTGCCGTTATACGATGAACTCAGTGTCTCTTAAAAAGGGACTTTCACAGTATGAGATATAAGATAGAGAGAGACAGACGGCATCTCTGAATACTTTAAAAGTCTGAGCTGCATGTTACGACATGAATGGGGAAACACAACTGTACAACAACACACACACACACATATATATATATATATATATATAAATAGTGTAAATATATATATAGGGTATATATTGTTTATATATATATATATATATATATATATATATATATATATATATATATATATAGGGTAAAAAATTATTATATAGATGCATTATGTATAGGCTATACGATTTTGATATCTCATATATATATATATATATATATATATATATATATATATATATATATATATATATATATATATATATATTATACACACACACACACACACACAAACCTGGATAAAGAGAGCTCAAATTCAAGACAAAATGAAAGTTAGAGAGGGGAAGCCAAGAAAGGAAGTGTTGAAAAAATCAGCGGTCAAAACTGAATGTTGCTTTACTTTAGACACAAAGAAAATAGTTTCACTTAAAGGATAATGTCTCTCGCATAAATATAGCCTGTTATAAATATTTAATAGCTAATATATTAAAATCATCTGCCATTCTGAACGAGAGTGCGCGCGCCATGGGCGTACAGGCGGAAGCGAGGCGGAAGCGCAAACAGAGAGGTACCAGCTTCCGCCTTTCAGCACGCATGACCAAATAAGGAGCAGTTCAGAGATCTCCGCGCGACTGCTGCTGTGAGGAAATTCAGCGCGAAAGAATAAACGGTCGATTTGGAGGGGGGATATGTTCTTATTAATCACGAATTAAACCAATTAAACTAATGGAAACGACGGCGATTTACTTTTATAAAACTTATCTTAAAGTTTGTATCTTCACAGAACCAGAACTACCGTTATCACCAGCGAAGCTGCGAGCGCATCCTGATTTGCAGCGACTTTTATATGCGGATGTCAGAACATGTAAGTACGAAAACGAGTGCCATTCAAATAAATAACTAAATAAATCATAATAAAAATAAACAAACAAGCAAAAACAACGTTTTTTAATCAGTAAATGTTGTACCGTGACTTGGTTAAGCCAGCCGCCCGGCGCTGAAGCCCAAACGGACTCCTGACCCGGTGTCAGCCCGAGAATGACTGCATCATCCACCCATTCGCTCTTGGTCAGGCTGCTGATGTAGCTGTCCCAGCTCATGACTGCTGCTTTTGATCTGAGGAGCAATAAAACATGATTATATAATAATAATAATAATAATAATAATATAAACACGCCCAACTCTGCTGCTCAAAAGCCATCGCATCACTTATCAAACCTGCTGCGAAAGCTACAGGAAAGAGATAAAAGTAAAGCGATAAGAGAAAGAAAGTACCTGAAT
The DNA here is from genome assembly GCF_024489055.1 of Chanodichthys erythropterus. Taxonomy (NCBI): domain Eukaryota; kingdom Metazoa; phylum Chordata; class Actinopteri; order Cypriniformes; family Xenocyprididae; genus Chanodichthys; species Chanodichthys erythropterus. The sequence goes on from NC_090240.1 coordinate 37,301,474, forward strand.
GCGTCTCTGCTCCGATGCAAAGTGAGTTTGAGGAAGTCCGTGTCAGTTTATATGCAGCAGCTCTCGCGCCCTGCCCTACGGCCCACTTCCGCACCGCGCGAGAGATATACTGAAGATGCACTGTTTGCATGATCCGTTCACGTCGCAAAGTTTGGTTTAAATCATCCCAGAATATGTTGAAGTCAAAAGCTAAACAAATGAGCAAATAACAAATCAGGGACGAGATAGGCACTCTCAGTGCACAAAATCTAGTGTGTATATTTAAATTAATTTATGATAAGAAGGAAAAAAAGCTAAATACACTGGCTAAAAAGTTTTTTCAGCTGCACTCTTACTCATGTCGCACAAAAGGAGACGTTTGGAGTGTCCCATACAAATATAAAACAACAAATGAAAAACACCATATAAGTATCATAGTCATATGAGAGATTTGAATGAGGAACAGACTAAAATCGCAGCTCTCAAATCTCATTCACACTTCCACATAGGCTATTCGAACTGGCACATCGCGTTTTTATATGTGCTACTGCATGTAATATAATGGCTAACAAAATAATATTTTGCTAACATTCCCATTAAAAGGTTAGTTCATCCACAAATGAAAATTCTGTCATTTATTACTCACTCTTGTGTCGTTCCACAGCCGTAAGAAACTTTGTTCATCTTCAGAATGCAAATTAAGATATTTTTGATGAAGTCTGAGAGCTTTCTGTTGCTTCATAAAGATCCAACGCAACTACCACTCCAAGGTCCAGAAAAGTACGAAAAAGACATAATTAAAGTACTCCATGTGACTCCAGTGGCCTAAACTTAATTTTATGAAGCAACGTGACTGCTTTGTTTGTGCAAAAAAAAAAAAAAAACTTTATTTACAAAACAATATTATCCAGAGTGTATTCACACAACGTCAGCTCGCACATGTGCGTTGAGTTGATGCACGAGTCTGAACACAACACGCATGCGTCGTGATGCTCTCGTGAACACTCACACATGTGCGTTGAGTTGATGCGTGAGTCTGAACACAACAAATGCGTTGTGATGCTCTCATGAACACTCACACATGTGCGTTGAGTTGATGCGTGAGTCTGAACACAACAAATGCGTTGTGATGCTCTCGTGAACACTCACACATGTGCGTTGAGTTGATGCGTGAGTCTGAACACAACACGCATGCGTCGTGATGCTCTCGTGAACACTCACACATGTGCGTTGAGTTGATGCGTGAGTCTGAACACAACACGCATGCGTCGTGATGCTCTCGTGAACACTCACACATGTGCGTTGAGTTGATGCGTGAGTCTGAACACAACAAATGCGTTGTGATGCTCTCATGAACACTCACACATGTGCGTTGAGTTGATGCGTGAGTCTGAACACAACAAATGCGTTGTGATGCTCTCGTGAACACTCACACATGTGCGTTGAGTTGATGCGTGAGTCTGAACACAACACGCATGCGTCGTGATGCTCTCGTGAACACTCACACATGTGCGTTGAGTTGATGCGTGAGTCTGAACACAACACGCATGCGTCGTGATGCTCTCGTGAACACTCACACATGTGCGTTGAGTTGATGCGTGAGTCTGAACACAACACGCATGCGTCGTGATGCTCTCGTGAACACTCACACATGTGCGTTGAGTTGATGCACGAGTCTGAACACAACACGCATGCGTCGTGATGCTCTCGTGAACACTCACACATGTGCGTTGAGTTGATGCGTGAGTCTGAACACAACACGCATGCGTCGTGATGCTCTCGTGAACACTCACGCATGTGCGTTGAGTTGATGCGTGAGTCTGAACACAACAAATGCGTTGTGATGCTCTCGTGAACACTCACACATGTGCGTTGAGTTGATGCGTGAGTCTGAACACAACAAATGCGTTGTGATGCTCTCGTGAACACTCACACATGTGCGTTGAGTTGATGCGTGAGTCTGAACACAACAAATGCGTTGTGATGCTCTCGTGAACACTCACACATGTGCGTTGAGTTGATGCGTGAGTCTGAACACAACAAATGCGTTGTGATGCTCTCGTGAACACTCACGCATGTGCGTTGAGTTGATGCATGAGTCTGAACACAACAAATGCGTTGTGATGCTCTCGTGAACACTCACACATGTGCGTTGAGTTGATGCATGAGTCTGAACACAACAAATGCGTTGTGATGCTCTCGTGAACACTCACGCATGTGCGTTGAGTTGATGCATGAGTCTGAACACAACAAATGCGTTGTGATGCTCTCGTGAACACTCGCACATGTGCGTTGAGTTGATGCGTGAGTCTGAACACAACAAATGCGTTGTGATGCTCTCGTGAACACTCACACATGTGCGTTGAGTTGATGCGTGAGTCTGAACAAAACACGCATGCGTCGTGATGCTCTCGTGAACACTCACACATGTGCGTTGAGTTGATGCATGAGTCTGAACACAACACGCATGCGTTGTGATGCTCTCGTGAACACTCACACATGTGCGTTGAGTTGATGCGTGAGTCTGAACACAACAAATGCGTCGTGATGCTCTCGTGAACACTCACACATGTGCGTTGAGTTGATGCGTGAGTCTGAACACAACAAATGCGTTGTGATGCTCTCGTGAACACTCACGCATGTGCGTTGAGTTGATGCGTGAGTCTGAACACAACAAATGCGTTGTGATGCTCTCGTGAACACTCGCACATGTGCGTTGAGTTGATGTGTGAGTCTGAACACAACAAATGCGTTGTGATGCTCTCGTGAACACTCGCACATGTGCGTTGAGTTGATGTGTGAGTCTGAACACAACAAATGCGTCGTGATGCTCTCGTGAACACTCACACATGTGCGTTGAGTTGATGCGTGAGTCTGAACACAACAAATGCGTTGTGATGCTCTCGTGAACACTCACACATGTGCGTTGAGGTGACATGCGAGTCTGAACACAACATGCATGAAGTTCTTGTGAACGCACATTGCAGATGAGTAGTTTTGTACTCAAATTGGTAAATTATTATGTTTTTGTTTTGGTTTTTTTTTTGTATAAAGTAAGCACTCACGTCGCTTCATAAAATTGGAGTACTTTAATGATGGAGTACTTTAATGATGTCTTTACTACATTTCTGGACCTTGGGGTGGTAGTTGTATTGGATCTCTATGGAGGGACAGAAACCTCTCAGATTTCATCAAAAAGATCTTAATTTGTGTTCCGAAGATGAACAAAGGTCTTACAGATATTGAAGGACATGAGGATAAGTAATAGATGATGGAATTTTCATTTTCGGGTGAACTAACCCTTTAAGTCAGAGGTCTCCAAACCTGCTCCTGGGGACCCATTGTCCTGCAGAGTTTCGCTCCAACCAAATCAAACACACCTGAACCAGCTAATCAAGCTCTTGAAAATCACAGGCAGGTATGCAGAAACAGGTTGGAAATCAATTTTGCAGGACAGTGGGTCCCCAGGAGCAGGGTTGAAGACCTCTGCTTTAAGTTATAAAAACATTATTTCTGAATGTTCTTAGAACGTTCAAAATGTCCAGTTTTTTAAAAAATGTAAATACGCTCCCTAAACGTTCTGAAACAAATAGTTTAAAACGTTTAAAAAAATGTTAGACGAATGTCCAACTAAATAGATTCAGAAAAAAAAACATTCCACGAACAAAGTATACATAATGTTTTGAGAACATTATTAAAGACCAGATAACTTTGAATGAACGTTCTACTTCTGGAAGAACATTTGTTCATAACTTTTAGAGAACCCTGTCAGCTTGGATTGGGTTCGAGTCATATGGACTACAGTTATGCTCGTTTTATGGTGTTTTTTAGACAGACATGATCACTAAGTACTGGAAAAGAGCTGCATTAAGATTCTTCAGCCATTCTTATTTTGTTTTTCACAGAAAAATGGGATTGAGAAAACACGAAGATGAGGAAATAATGACAAGAATCCTTTTTTGTTTCCTTTAAAACTTTGAAGACTTGTCAAACAGGCTCCTGCATCATGATTCTCAGATAACAAACATGAGCTTGTGTGTTGAAGGTTCTCAGACTGACATGATTTGATTCACAGATACATTAAGTTCATTTTTGACTTTAATTTGAGTTACAGTTTACAAGTTTGAGCTGATCTGGAGTTTGTCGCAGGTTAGGCCAGAGTTTGGCCTTTTGCAAAACGAGACAGAAAAAGAAGGCGGCAGAATACAGCAGAGTGTGACCGCAACATCCTGTTTGTGAATCTGCAAGCTGCATGATATGACAGGAAGAATTACAGAGACAGTCAACGTGAATGAGATGAACTGAATTTCATTCCACTACTGTATCTGACTGTTTGAAGATGCTGTGGTGGAGTTCATCTCTCTTCTCAAGTTGATCTGTCAGACCAAACGACACTGAGAAGTGAATGCTGGAGTAGCCAATCAGATTGTGCCATGTGAGAGAACAAGGCAGGACCAGAGCTGTAACATTTCACCCATTAACAGTGTGAGGGACTTGACCTGTCAAGAACGTGTCAAATTTCATCTTGGATTCAAAAGAAAAAAAAATTTCAATTGTACACTGTAAAAAATGCTGGGTTAAAAACAACCCAAAATATGTTGGAAATGAACATTTATTAATACGTTTATTAAATTAACATTTTCGTAATAAGTTTAGTGAATAATAATTAAACAATAAACATTTATTAAATTGCTTATATATAAATGTTCACCTTTTGATTATTATTGTTGTCTCTAGAAATTATGTTGGATTTTAAATGCCAAATTTTGGGCTCATTTTAAGCCAGACATAGTCGTTTTTAAACAATAGTTGAGTTAAATAAAACTACCCAGCACGTTGAGCAAACATTTAACCCAACCACAGGGTTAAAACAACACAATCGCCGGGTTTGTCCATTTTCAACCCAGCATTTTTTAGAGTGTATTTTGCATTAAGAAAATGAGGCACATGACATTTTCATGAGAAATGACTGCACTGTATTGCAGTAATGTTTTAAAAGTGTTTCATTCAGGAAAATCTAATGTGAATTAAAAAGTGTCTCAAAAGTGCAAGGGTTGGATGCAAATAATACTAAAATATAAAGATTTTCTTTATGCAAAATGTCATTTCTGTTTTTAATTGTCTTCTGTTTTGCTTTTAAGAGAGAAAAAACATGGTAATGAAGGAGAAACAGCAGATTTGAGCATTGCAAACTCTACCGGAGTCTAATGAGTGCTGAAGAGTTTAGAAGACAAATCTACTGGAGCTGTGGAATTCATGCTCATGTTCTCACTGGTTTGACCAGAGCGAGAGACATTTCTATCATAACATGCAAACACACGCTGACTAATGTAGTGAAAAAAGAATGTATGCCTGCGAGGCAAACACTCACTGATTTTTTCGCTGGCTGTGTAGAATGTATTTGAGGCCAGCACAGACAGAGCAGAGAAATCCGTATCTTTGAGTTTATCAAGACAATTGATCAGTGAGAGGCCTTTGTGAGCGAAGTAAGCAGAGAGATTGCACAAGAATAGATCTTCAGTCAATAAAAAGCTCATTAAATCACTAAACTAATAGTACAACGTCCAGAGCTCCTGATAAACACTGATGAACAGCTGAATAAGGTTCTGTGCCCAGTTGCATTAAAGCACCTTAAGTTTTTTAAAGTGACAACCGTGATTTCCCTTATAAGGGAATGAGGATATTGCATATAATCCCTTAAACACTTCTTAGGTAAGGGAAACTTAAGCAACTTGCTGAAACAAAATTCTGTTACCATTAAAATGTTATTTGTTAACAAAGATAGTGGTAAGTTTTCATAGAAAATAAAATGGATAATGAAAACCCAAAGAAAACCAAATATGGAAGAGATGGACCAGACAACAAAACTCAAAGGAATAGTTAAACCAAAAATGAAAATGTATTGATTTACTCATCCTGTGTCCATTCACTTGAAGACATAAGTAATCCATGATTCAGGTGAAGCTCAAAAATGTGTCTTATGCGACGTGTGCACGTTTGAACACAACACACATGCGTCGTGATGCTATCGTGAACACTCGCGCATGTGCGTTGAGTTGACGCACGAGTCTGAACACAACATGCATGAAGTTCTTGTGTTGCAGATGAGTAGTTTTGTACGCAAAGTGGTAAATTATTTGTTTTGCATAAAGTAAGCACTCACGTCACTTCATAAAATTGAGTTTAAGCCACTGGGGTCACATGGAGTACTTTAATGATGTCTTTACTACATTTCTGGACCTTGGGGTGGTAGTTGAATTGGATCTCTATGGAGGGACAGAAACCTCTCAGATTTCATCAAAAAGATCTTAATTTGTGTTCCGAAGATGAACAAAGGTCTTACAGATATTGAAGGACATGAGGGTAAGTAATAGATGATGGAATTTTCATTTTCGGGTGAACTAACCCTTTAAGTCAGAGGTCTCCAAACCTGCTCCTGGGGACCCATTGTCCTGCAGAGTTTCGCTCCAACCAAATCAAACACACCTGAACCAGCTAATCAAGCTCTTCAGGATCACTTGAAAATCACAGGCAGGTATGCAGAAACAGGTTGGAAATCAATTTTGCAGGACAGTGGGAGCAGGGTTGAAGACCTCTGGATTCATGCTCAGTAACATGAATGTGTCCATTCACTTGAAGACATAAGTAATCCATGATTCAGGTGAAGCTCGAAAATGTGTGTCTTATGCTTCCATTAACCATATTTGATGTGTGCAAATTGATCAGTATTTATACATGAATAAATGCAAAGTTAAGTTAATATCTGTTTATCATATAAAGCGGATGATTGTGTATCGTTAGGGTCGGTTCACACAAAGTGCATTTTTCCATTCTATTGTGCTACTTTTCCATTGTTTTTCTTTGTAAACGCACACTAGATGGACGTGTTTGACTGTTGTGCTCGCGTCTCGCTCAGTAGAGCGATGGGAAATTCAGATCATTTTACAGACTCTGATATTTGAATCTCGTTCAGCAAAATAAACAAATCTTTTTTCAAGTCATTTTGTTCATTTCAGCAGAATATCATTTAAATATTACATGTTAATAGCTAAATTCCTCTACTTAGGCAAATGTTGAACACACACATAAGAAATCCCCATAGGCTGAAGCTATGCAGGTGTAGTGACAAATTTTAAATATAAAAATTGTATTTGACTTTTATTGTAAATTATTGGTATGTATGTATATATATATATATTAGTAAATTGAGAGTGCATGGAAACTATTGGTGGCTGAAGGTCTGTGATTGAGGTTTCCGTTGTATCAATGCCTTCTTTCACAGTGGTATTATGGGTAGTGTAGTTCTTCAATTTTAAGCACTTTTTTAAACCTTGAAGTTGAAATCACATTGACCTGTGTCTACTACAGAAGCATATGATGACACTTAAACTTGATGAGTCAGTCCTAAAAGGTTTTTATGTTGTAAACACTTTTTTTTGCGTGTCTGAGGTACCTTCACAGCCATGCTAATTTCTGTTTTATAGGTTGAGTGGAAGCTAAAGGGAAATTCTACAGTCTGCTGTCAATGTCAGCTTGTAATTCTGGGCGGAGTTTGTGGTTGGCTAAGAAAAAGCCTTGTGTGTTAAGAGGAAACTCATTTGCCAGTCAAACATGAAAGAAAATGTCCATTCTGCAAAGATTGTGAGCTTTGAGAGCAATTGTGTGCTTTAAAATAAAGCACCTGAAAGGCCACAACTTTCTGACATGAAGGTAAAGTAACAGCAACCAAACACATTATTTTATTAATAAATCTTATTACTTAGTGTTAATGGTTTAATCACATCACGTTGTCTTTGCAATTTTGTAAGCCAACCGCTTTTGAAATTTCGAAATTCTGCTTCAGATCAGGGTTAGCACCACATTTGCAAGGTTCAATTATATCGATAAAGTTATAGTGTGAAACAGCCCAGTGCTAGAGTGTTAAGGCGAGATGTTCAGCAGCAGACGGCCAATCATAAACGGCATCAAATAGAACCCAATAATAAAGATGCAAAAACCACTAAAAAAGGAACACGCACACACACCCACCTTCAGTGCTGCACTGACTCAGTGACTTCCTGTCTCTGACAGGAAGTGGAGAAACTGTCTGTTATGCATGTGAGGATTCTCATCAGATCTTAAACACCCTCCTCTCGGTTTCTTTCTTATTTCCACTCATCCTGTTCTCTTCTCACAACCTCTTCCTCTCACATAGCCCCTGCGCACACAAACATACACGTTTGTTTCACTATACTAGTGAGGATATTGCATAGACTTCAACTGATTTTATATCAGTTACATTTTATAATTTCCATGGCCTAACAACTCTTACAGAAACAGGTGCAAAACATGATTTAAACAAAAACATTTAAATATTTATTTAACTAGTGAGGACTGGTAAAATGTCCTCGCTAGTCGTTGTTACTATATAAGTTGCCCTCACAAGTATAGCCAAACCTGCACCCACACACATATACTTCCCTCAGTATAATATGCCCTTTTTAGGCAAACAAGGAAGTGAGAGAATGTGGGGGAGATAATGAAAAAGTGTCAGTGAGAAAGTGAAAGACTAAATGCACTTCACACATCGCACAAGTGCACATGTCCATTGAGTTACAGTAATTTAAAGATTGTACTAACCTATGGAATACTGCATGTTAAATAGATGCCACCAAAAAAAAAAAAAACATCAACACACTTCTGCATATAGAGCTGCTGACCTGTTTGGACATGCTGAGGAATTCTGAGGAATGCAGGTTTTGTTCAGGTTTTATGGTGTGAGCAGCGCCCCCTTCTGGAGATACACAAACTGACCATGTCACATTTGTAAGAACTCAGCATGACACAGTTCAAGCACCCAGGACACCATTTTAGGTTATCATTCCCCACATACTTAAACACAGTTAAATGTGTTTTACTGGATCGGATGATTCCAAGCAACTTTAACTCCGTGACTTCTATAGAACCTTATACAGATTGTTTCAAAGCAGCTTTACAGTAAACTGGAAAACAAAAATTATGCAAACTTCCAACATGAGAAATTCTGCTATAAAGCAGCTCTACAGAAGACAATGCATCATTACTCAGCTCAATTCAGTTAACTTCTGCACCATTTCATTGGACAAGTAGTCTAATAGTGATGCAAGCGCTTAAAAAAAATAAGAGCCAGTTGTTAAATGCACCATTACACCTTTTCACATGTATTTGGGTTCAGGTTGTTGTCAGGTTGGTCAATGGGGCAAATTCATGAAATGCATGTGCATGCTTCACAACCTTTACTAAACTTTCAGAATGAAAAGAAGCTTTTAAATAGGCCAGTCTTTTATTGGGATACAGTCAAGCAAATTCCAAGGACAAAAAATGTTTCAGTGACAAACAGATCTAAATGTTACTTTCAGAACAAGCATTCAGGGTTGACCAAACAGATCTGAAGTTCCAGAAGGGAGTTCATCTTTAGAAACACTTAACATTCATACAGAGAGTCACGTCAAATAAAAAGTCTGGACCGAACCTGCAGCGTCCTGGCTAAAGTTGCCTTGAGTGGAACCAGACTCCTCAGAATAACCTGTAAAGGGATAGTTCACCCAAAAATGAGAATTTGATGTTTATCTGCTTACCCCCAGGGCATCCGAGATGCAGGTGACTTCAGTAGAACACAAATGATTTTTACAGCCGTTGCCGTCTGTCAGTCATATAATGCATGTCAATGGGAACAAAATTATGTGTGAAAAAAAACCACACCTGCACAGACACACCCAAATTAAACCCGACGGCTCGTGACGACACATTGATGTCCTAAGACACGAAACAATCAGTCTGTGTGAGAAACCGGAAAGTGTATAATTTAATCAATTCATTATAAAGAATATAACAAGAAAAAATCAAAATTATAAAAGAATGCCTATTTTTGTATTCATTTTTTGTAAAAATTGTATAGGGTCGCTAACGACCGTTACTGGATGGATCTGGTGAAGCTGTTAGCGATCGAAATATTGATTTTGAAGATGTTGAAAATTATATAGTTCTGAGAATATGTTTGAGATCGCGAATGGGCTCATATTCGTGAGCTCAAACATAAAACTAGCCCATTATTTGCTGGTTTTACTGGAAAATGAGCTCTGACGAGGACAGTGATGATGGCATAAAACATCTGCTCAAACGGAGCCCTTTCAAGCTCCAAAAGGTAACAAAATACAATTTATTTTATTCTTCTGTAATTGTTACTCTAATATCAGAGGAGTTTTATATTATCACGACAGGTAGAGATCCATCTGTGTTAAATATAGATCCGGGTCAATAAAGACCCGAATATGTAAGAATGATTGGAGAAACAGTCATGCATTTAAGGGTTAACCATAACTTCAGGGAAGTTGAGAACACATGGAAAGTCACCACTCCCAAATGGGTTTGCACATCTTTTAAGTCAGTTTGAACAATCTGAATAAGCACAAGTACCATTTTGATTAGCCGTGCATGTTTTTTTTACTCTCATAGACTTTGTCCATCAATGTTCTGTTTGCTACTGACCAGATCACCTGTGAAAAAAAAAAAAAAAAAAGTCTAACAGTATAACAAGTGTATTGTATGTAACTGGGCAGTTTTAGTGTCTATGGACATTGTTTAGAGCAGTAGCAAGACTGAGGGATAGACTTACCATACTTTGAATCGCATCTGATGTAAAAAGCTCAGAGCACTTATTTTTTTCATAACTCATGCTCTCTGGAGTTTGTCTACTGAAATTTCTTAGACATTTCTGCAGTGTTCCATCAACAGAACAACCCAAAAACACATTAAAGAACATCCCATTGAAGGGATCCCTCACAGACTCACTTTCATTCCCATTAAAAATCAAAATGGTGAATAAGATCTATATATACACACAACATTCTATCCGTTTAAGTTCCAGGAAGAGAGGCCATGCTCCACTGAGGAGTTGAGTGCTGAAGAAAAAAAAAGCTTGTAAAAACTGTAGATCTACAACATTTAATTCTATAACATAACTTGCCATTCCATAACTGGTGACAGAAAAAACACTAGAATGATTATTTTAACAACACTCATTTTCTGACCTATTAAAACCATCAGTCAACACATGTGGACTCCTTAATCAAACAAGGTGTTTTAAAACCACACCAAGAACCATTTTCATCTGTGTGCCTCGTTAACTCATCAGTTAGGCCAATTGATGGCCTATTAATGTGATGGCCTATTAATGTGATCAATAATTAGGTATTATTTAGAATACAAACTCTTGCTATGTCACATACAAAAATCAACAAAAAGCTTGATAATATCTCACTGTGTTACATTTCATTTTTTTCATTGTTGATCTTTTATTATTAAATTATTTACTGTGAAGTGTCTGTATTTTGTCTTTGTCTATAAGATTTTGCTGTATGAAAACTGCTTTATGAAAGAAAACATTATCTATGTCTATATTACCAATAAGAATAAATTATGTACTTAGTAAAGTTCCAGAAATGCATTCCCACTGCAAGATTGTAACTGCATTTTTTCCTCAGTATTATTGTCTTGTTTTCCAGTACAAATATCTAAACATTTCTAAATCAAGATCATTTACTCAAGCAAAATGACTTAAAATGTGAATTCTTGTTTTCTGAAAAAATGTTAAACTAAGAAAAACAAATATTTTCTTCTAGGCTACATCCACATGAAGCCAGAGCTTACCCTATCCGATCTTTTTTTTTTCTCCCTCGTCTCAAAAATATCTTTGTACCCAAGAAACCACTGAAACGACTCAAAACAATGTAGTATACATGCCAGATCAGTATGTGGCACTGTAATTCTGCAACAGAGATACACTAAAAACAAAGAATAAGACTTGGAGCATGCGCATAAACCCCATTAGTAATTTTTCAACCAACCAATAAGTGCATGGGAATGTTAACGTCCTGGTCCTTCATCACTAATTGTCACTAACAAGAAACCCAGGTGATGAAAATCTGTGTGTTATTTTAAAAGCCCTGCCTTGAGGCTTGAGGCTTGTTTTAGAAAGTATAGATAGATTGGTGATAGTGTTGTCTATAATCAAGATGACAGTTTCAAGTTTTATGTTTTTGGTCTTTTTTTGTCACCAATTGGTGCTCAATGGTAAAGTTTTCACCTTAGTGTAATATGTAAAATACATTAAGTACAAATATATTTGACCTTGCATCTTGTTTTTAGGACTTGCTTTTCCAGTTGGCCGTCAATTGTACCAAACTGGTATTGAGCAAGTACGCTTGGAGAGCAAAGGTTTGTAATTCTTATTTGGTTATGTTGATGCTAGTGATGGGGAAACATAGGCTTTCTGAAGCATTTGAGGCTTTCATCAATTTGTGCAAAAAAAAATTTCATTATTCAAAGCTTTTAACAGCGTACATCAGCAGCATCTGGTGGTCAGACTTGTTTTTTTTTTCACCATATCTAAATCCTCACGGAGCAGATCTATGGTTTGAAAAAGCATGTGACCAAACTTTGGAAGTCTGTGACCTATGGAATCACTCTGAATTAGTTTTAATCTTATGTAAACTCATCTAAATTAATTTGACAATGAGACCACTACTCGTGTCATGTGTAGCCTGGTCAACTGATTCACATATTGATCAATAATCTAAAACCTACAATGATGTGATAACTGATGTGAGTAGTTAATATTTTGGGTGACCCTTATGTTCTGTTCAGGGTCTCTGAGACCCCAGCAATAAAATGATTAAATCCATTTTCCTTTATGTATTAGTGAAGCACCAATTTTTTTCAAACCAGCTGTCTCGATTTGCCGTTACTGCATGATGTTCAAAATGTCAATCACGTGGTGTGGTCACTTTGATACAAGCATTGGTACAGTGTGTGATACAATAGTGCTTTGAAAACCTGCGTCAGAGCATTGGAGCCCCAACATCAACTGTACCATCACTAGTTGACACTGACTTTTTGTTTAGATTGCGTGGTTAATTTCAATGAAGCCTGGTGACTTTTGGTATTGATGTTATGCATTTTGTTTTCCAGATGGTTCATTGTCTTGTCCTTATTTGAATAACCAATATCCAATACAGCCAGTGGTAGCAAAGTGTAATATGGCTATTGTGGTGTCTTTGAATAATGCATCTGGGCTAATTGTCCAAAAAGGTAACTCCGTGCTGATACTGTGAGGTTGACACTGACCATAAGGAAAGATAACTGCAGCTTTTTTTTTTTTTTTAAACCAACTTTTAGGCATTGATGGGAATTTGACTGAGTCCAGCCCTTTAACTGTTGAGGCTGATGGGAAATTGACAAAATCCAGCCCTGTCCCTGCTGAAAAATATAGCCTTCTTCCTGCCAAGGTTGATGGGAAGCTGGCTGAGTCTAGTCCTGTCCCTGCTGAATCCAGCTCTCTCCCTCCCAAGGTTGATGTCAAGTTGACTGAGTCTAGTCCTGTTCCTGCTGTAGAATCCAGCTCTCTCCTTGCCAAGGTTAATGGAAAGTTGACTGAATCAAGGCCTGTCCCTGCTGAAGAATCCAGCTCTCTCCCTCCCAAGGTTAATGTGAAGTTGACTGAGTCTAGCCCTCTTCCCACTGAGAAATCCAGCCCTCTTCATGCCAAGGTTGATGGGAAGCTGGCTGAGTCTAGCCCAGTCCCTGCTGAATCTAGCTCTCTCCCTGCCAAGGTTGATGTCAAGTTGACTGAGTCTAGCCCTCTTCTTCCCACTGAGAAATCCAGCCCTCTTCCTGCCAAGGTTGATGTCAAGTTGACTGAATCAAGCCCTGTCCCTGCTGAATCCAGCTCTCTCCCTCCCAAGGTTGCTGTCAAGTTGACTGAATCAAGCCCAGTCCCTGCTGAATCCAGCTCTCTCCCTCCCAAGGTTGCTGTCAAGTTGACTGAATCAAGCCCAGTCCCTGCTGAATCTAGCTCTCTCCCTGCCAAGGTTGATGTCAAGTTGACTGAGTCTAGCCCTCTTCCCACCGAGAAATCCAGCTCTCTTCCTGCCAAGGTTGATGTGAAGTTGACTGAGTCTAGCCCAGTCCCTGCTGAATCCAGCTCTCTCCCTCCCAAGGTTGATGGGAAGCTGGCTGAGTCTAGCCCTCTTCCCACTGAGAAATCCAGCTCTCTCCCTCCCAAGGTTGATGTCAAGTTGACTGAATCAAGCCCTGTCCCTGCTGAATCCAGCTCTCTCCCTCCCAAGGTTGATGTCAAGTTGACTGAGTCTAGCCCTCTTCTTCCCACTGAGAAATGCAGCTCTCTTCCTGCCAAGGTTGATGTCAAGTTGACTGAATCAAGCCCAGTCCCTGCTGAATCTAGCTCTCTCCCTGCCAAGGTTGATGTCAAGTTGACTGAATCAAGCCCTGTCCCTGCTGAATCCAGCTCTCTCCCTCCCAAGGTTGATGTCAAGTTGACTGAATCAAGCCCAGTCCCTGCTGAATCTAGCTCTCTCCCTGCCAAGGTTGATGTCAAGTTGACTGAGTCTAGCCCTCTTCCCACTGAGAAATGCAGCTCTCTTCCTGCCAAGGTTGATGTCAAGTTGACTGAATCAAGCCCAGTCCCTGCTGAATCTAGCTCTCTCCCTCCCAAGGTTGATGTCAAGTTGACAGAATCAAGCCCTGTCCCTGCTGAATCCAGCTCTCTCCCTCCCAAGGTTGATATCAAGTTGACTGAATCAAGCCCTGTCCCTGCTGAATCCAGCTCTCTCCCTCCCAAGGTTGATGTCAAGTTGACTGAATCAAGCCCTGTCCCTGCTGAATCCAGCTCTCTCCCTCCCAAGGTTGATGTCAAGTTGACTGAGTCTAGCCCTCTTCTTCCCACCGAGAAATGCATCTCTCTTCCTGCCAAGGTTGATGTCAAGTTGACTGAATCAAGCCCAGTCCCTGCTGAATCTAGCTCTCTCCCTCCCAAGGTTGATGTCAAGTTGACAGAATCAAGCCCTGTCCCTGCTGAATCCAGCTCTCTCCCTCCCAAGGTTGATGTCAAGTTGACTGAATCAAGCCCTGTCCCTGCTGAATCCAGCTCTCTCCCTCCCAAGGTTGATGTCAAGTTGACTGAATCAAGCCCTGTCCCTGCTGAATCCAGCTCTCTCCCTCCCAAGGTTGATGTCAAGTTGACTGAATCAAGCCCAGTCCCTGCTGAATCTAGCTCTCTCCCTGCCAAGGTTGATGTCAAGTTGACTGAATCAAGCCCTGTCCCTGCTGAATCCAGCTCTCTCCCTCCCAAGGTTGATGTCAAGTTGACTGAATCAAGCCCTGTCCCTGCTGAATCCAGCTCTCTCCCTCCCAAGGTTGATGTCAAGTTGACTGAGTCTAGCCCTCTTCTTCCCACTGAGAAATCCAGCTCTCTTCCTGCCAAGGTTGATGTCAAGTTGACTGAATCAAGCCCAGTCCCTGCTGAATCTAGCTCTCTCCCTGCCAAGGTTGATGTCAAGTTGACTGAGTCTAGCCCTCTTCTTCCCACTGAGAAATCCAGCCCTCTTCCTGCCAAGGTTGATGTCAAGTTGACTGAATCAAGCCCTGTCCCTGCTGAATCCAGCTCTCTCCCTGCCAAGGTTGATGTCAAGTTGACTGAATCAAGCCCTGTCCCTGCTGAATCCAGCTCTCTCCCTCCCAAGGTTGATGTCAAGTTGACTGAATCAAGCCCAGTCCCTGCTGAATCTAGCTCTCTCCCTGCCAAGGTTGATGTCAAGTTGACTGAGTCTAGCCCTGTCCCTGCTGAATCTAGCTCTCTCCCTCCCAAGGTTGATGTCAAGTTGACTGAGTCTAGCCCTCTTCCCACCGAGAAATGCATCTCTCTTCCTGCCAAGGTTGATGTCAAGTTGACTGAATCAAGCCCAGTCCCTGCTGAATCTAGCTCTCTCCCTCCCAAGGTTGATGTCAAGTTGACTGAATCAAGCCCTGTCCCTGCTGAATCCAGCTCTCTCCCTCCCAAGGTTGATGTCAAGTTGACAGAATCAAGCCCTGTCCCTGCTGAATCCAGCTCTCTCCCTCCCAAGGTTGATGTCAAGTTGACTGAATCAAGCCCTGTCCCTGCTGAATCCAGCTCTCTCCCTCCCAAGGTTGCTGTCAAGTTGACTGAATCAAGCCCAGTCCCTGCTGAATCCAGCTCTCTCCCTCCCAAGGTTGCTGTCAAGTTGACTGAATCAAGCCCAGTCCCTGCTGAATCTAGCTCTCTCCCTGCCAAGGTTGATGTCAAGTTGACTGAGTCTAGCCCTCTTCCCACTGAGAAATCCAGCTCTCTCCCTCCCAAGGTTGATGTCAAGTTGACTGAATCAAGCCCTGTCCCTGCTGAATCCAGCTCTCTCCCTCCCAAGGTTGATGTCAAGTTGACTGAGTCTAGCCCTCTTCTTCCCACTGAGAAATGCAGCTCTCTTCCTGCCAAGGTTGATGTCAAGTTGACTGAATCAAGCCCAGTCCCTGCTGAATCTAGCTCTCTCCCTGCCAAGGTTGATGTCAAGTTGACTGAATCAAGCCCTGTCCCTGCTGAATCCAGCTCTCTCCCTCCCAAGGTTGATGTCAAGTTGACTGAATCAAGCCCAGTCCCTGCTGAATCTAGCTCTCTCCCTGCCAAGGTTGATGTCAAGTTGACTGAGTCTAGCCCTCTTCCCACTGAGAAATGCAGCTCTCTTCCTGCCAAGGTTGATGTCAAGTTGACTGAATCAAGCCCAGTCCCTGCTGAATCTAGCTCTCTCCCTCCCAAGGTTGATGTCAAGTTGACAGAATCAAGCCCTGTCCCTGCTGAATCCAGCTCTCTCCCTCCCAAGGTTGATGTCAAGTTGACTGAATCAAGCCCTGTCCCTGCTGAATCCAGCTCTCTCCCTCCCAAGGTTGATGTCAAGTTGACTGAATCAAGCCCTGTCCCTGCTGAATCCAGCTCTCTCCCTCCCAAGGTTGATGTCAAGTTGACTGAGTCTAGCCCTCTTCTTCCCACCGAGAAATGCATCTCTCTTCCTGCCAAGGTTGATGTCAAGTTGACTGAATCAAGCCCAGTCCCTGCTGAATCTAGCTCTCTCCCTCCCAAGGTTGATGTCAAGTTGACAGAATCAAGCCCTGTCCCTGCTGAATCCAGCTCTCTCCCTCCCAAGGTTGATGTCAAGTTGACTGAATCAAGCCCTGTCCCTGCTGAATCCAGCTCTCTCCCTCCCAAGGTTGATGTCAAGTTGACTGAATCAAGCCCTGTCCCTGCTGAATCCAGCTCTCTCCCTCCCAAGGTTGATGTCAAGTTGACTGAATCAAGCCCAGTCCCTGCTGAATCTAGCTCTCTCCCTGCCAAGGTTGATGTCAAGTTGACTGAATCAAGCCCTGTCCCTGCTGAATCCAGCTCTCTCCCTCCCAAGGTTGATGTCAAGTTGACTGAATCAAGCCCTGTCCCTGCTGAATCCAGCTCTCTCCCTCCCAAGGTTGATGTCAAGTTGACTGAGTCTAGCCCTCTTCTTCCCACTGAGAAATCCAGCTCTCTTCCTGCCAAGGTTGATGTCAAGTTGACTGAATCAAGCCCAGTCCCTGCTGAATCTAGCTCTCTCCCTGCCAAGGTTGATGTCAAGTTGACTGAGTCTAGCCCTCTTCTTCCCACTGAGAAATCCAGCCCTCTTCCTGCCAAGGTTGATGTCAAGTTGACTGAATCAAGCCCTGTCCCTGCTGAATCCAGCTCTCTCCCTGCCAAGGTTGATGTCAAGTTGACTGAATCAAGCCCTGTCCCTGCTGAATCCAGCTCTCTCCCTCCCAAGGTTGATGTCAAGTTGACTGAATCAAGCCCAGTCCCTGCTGAATCTAGCTCTCTCCCTGCCAAGGTTGATGTCAAGTTGACTGAGTCTAGCCCTGTCCCTGCTGAATCTAGCTCTCTCCCTCCCAAGGTTGATGTCAAGTTGACTGAGTCTAGCCCTCTTCCCACCGAGAAATGCATCTCTCTTCCTGCCAAGGTTGATGTCAAGTTGACTGAATCAAGCCCAGTCCCTGCTGAATCTAGCTCTCTCCCTCCCAAGGTTGATGTCAAGTTGACTGAATCAAGCCCTGTCCCTGCTGAATCCAGCTCTCTCCCTCCCAAGGTTGATGTCAAGTTGACAGAATCAAGCCCTGTCCCTGCTGAATCCAGCTCTCTCCCTCCCAAGGTTGATGTCAAGTTGACTGAATCAAGCCCTGTCCCTGCTGAATCTAGCTCTCTCCCTGCCAAGGTTGATGTCAAGTTGACTGAATCAAGCCCTGTCCCTGCTGAATCCAGCTCTCTCCCTCCCAAGGTTGATGTCAAGTTGACTGAATCAAGCCCTGTCCCTGCTGAATCCAGCTCTCTCCCTCCCAAGGTTGATGTCAAGTTGACTGAATCAAGCCCAGTCCCTGCTGAATCTAGCTCTCTCCCTCCCAAGGTTGATGTCAAGTTGACTGAGTCTAGCCCTCTTCTTCCCACTGAGAAATCCAGCCCTCTTCCTGCCAAGGTTGATGTCAAGTTGACTGAATCAAGCCCTGTCCCTGCTGAATCCAGCTCTCTCCCTCCCAAGGTTGATGTCAAGTT
Organism: Chanodichthys erythropterus; assembly: GCF_024489055.1. Lineage (NCBI taxonomy): Eukaryota > Metazoa > Chordata > Actinopteri > Cypriniformes > Xenocyprididae > Chanodichthys > Chanodichthys erythropterus. The sequence goes on from NC_090240.1 coordinate 37,319,901, forward strand.
GACTGAATCAAGCCCTGTCCCTGCTGAATCCAGCTCTCTCCCTCCCAAGGTTGATGTCAAGTTGACTGAGTCTAGCCCTCTTCTTCCCACTGAGAAATCCAGCTCTCTTCCTGCCAAGGTTGATGTCAAGTTGACTGAATCAAGCCCAGTCCCTGCTGAATCTAGCTCTCTCCCTGCCAAGGTTGATGTCAAGTTGACTGAGTCTAGCCCTCTTCTTCCCACTGAGAAATCCAGCCCTCTTCCTGCCAAGGTTGATGTCAAGTTGACTGAATCAAGCCCTGTCCCTGCTGAATCCAGCTCTCTCCCTGCCAAGGTTGATGTCAAGTTGACTGAATCAAGCCCTGTCCCTGCTGAATCCAGCTCTCTCCCTCCCAAGGTTGATGTCAAGTTGACTGAATCAAGCCCAGTCCCTGCTGAATCTAGCTCTCTCCCTGCCAAGGTTGATGTCAAGTTGACTGAGTCTAGCCCTGTCCCTGCTGAATCTAGCTCTCTCCCTCCCAAGGTTGATGTCAAGTTGACTGAGTCTAGCCCTCTTCCCACCGAGAAATGCATCTCTCTTCCTGCCAAGGTTGATGTCAAGTTGACTGAATCAAGCCCAGTCCCTGCTGAATCTAGCTCTCTCCCTCCCAAGGTTGATGTCAAGTTGACTGAATCAAGCCCTGTCCCTGCTGAATCCAGCTCTCTCCCTCCCAAGGTTGATGTCAAGTTGACAGAATCAAGCCCTGTCCCTGCTGAATCCAGCTCTCTCCCTCCCAAGGTTGATGTCAAGTTGACTGAATCAAGCCCTGTCCCTGCTGAATCTAGCTCTCTCCCTGCCAAGGTTGATGTCAAGTTGACTGAATCAAGCCCTGTCCCTGCTGAATCCAGCTCTCTCCCTCCCAAGGTTGATGTCAAGTTGACTGAATCAAGCCCTGTCCCTGCTGAATCCAGCTCTCTCCCTCCCAAGGTTGATGTCAAGTTGACTGAATCAAGCCCTGTCCCTGCTGAATCCAGCTCTCTCCCTCCCAAGGTTGATGTCAAGTTGACTGAATCAAGCCCTGTCCCTGCTGAATCCAGCTCTCTCCCTGCCAAGGTTGATGTCAAGTTGACTGAATCAAGCCCTGTCCCTGCTGAATCCAGCTCTCTCCCTCCCAAGGTTGATGTCAAGTTGACTGAATCAAGCCCAGTCCCTGCTGAATCTAGCTCTCTCCCTGCCAAGGTTGATGTCAAGTTGACTGAGTCTAGCCCTCTTCTTCCCACTGAGAAATCCAGCCCTCTTCCTGCCAAGGTTGATGTCAAGTTGACTGAATCAAGCCCAGTCCCTGCTGAATCTAGCTCTCTCCCTCCCAAGGTTGATGTCAAGTTGACTGAGTCTAGCCCTCTTCCCACCGAGAAATGCATCTCTCTTCCTGCCAAGGTTGATGTCAAGTTGACTGAATCAAGCCCAGTCCCTGCTGAATCTAGCTCTCTCCCTCCCAAGGTTGATGTCAAGTTGACTGAATCAAGCCCTGTCCCTGCTGAATCCAGCTCTCTCCCTCCCAAGGTTGATGTCAAGTTGACTGAGTCTAGCCCTCTTCTTCCCACTGAGAAATCCAGCCCTCTTCCTGCCAAGGTTGATGTCAAGTTGACTGAATCAAGCCCAGTCCCTGCTGAATCTAGCTCTCTCCCTCCCAAGGTTGATGTCAAGTTGACTGAATCAAGCCCTGTCCCTGCTGAATCCAGCTCTCTCCCTCCCAAGGTTGATGTCAAGTTGACTGAATCAAGCCCTGTCCCTGCTGAATCTAGCTCTCTCCCTCCCAAGGTTGATGTCAAGTTGACTGAATCAAGCCCTGTCCCTGCTGAATCCAGCTCTCTCCCTCCCAAGGTTGATGTCAAGTTGACTGAATCAAGCCCTGTCCCTGCTGAATCTAGCTCTCTCCCTGCCAAGGTTGATGTCAAGTTGACTGAGTCTAGCCCTCTTCCCACTGAGAAATCCAGCCCTCTTCCTGCCAAGGTTGATGTCAAGTTGACTGAGTCTAGCCCTCTTCTTCCCACTGAGAAATGCAGCTCTCTTCCTGCCAAGGTTGATGTCAAGTTGACTGAATCAAGCCCAGTCCCTGCTGAATCTAGCTCTCTCCCTCCCAAGGTTGATGTCAAGTTGACTGAGTCTAGCCCTCTTCCCACTGAGAAATCCAGCCCTCTTCCTGCCAAGGTTGATGTCAAGTTGACTGAGTCTAGCCCTCTTCTTCCCACTGAGAAATGCAGCTCTCTTCCTGCCAAGGTTGATGTCAAGTTGACTGAATCAAGCCCAGTCCCTGCTGAATCTAGCTCTCTCCCTCCCAAGGTTGATGTCAAGTTGACTGAATCAAGCCCTGTCCCTGCTGAATCCAGCTCTCTCCCTCCCAAGGTTGATGTCAAGTTGACTGAATCAAGCCCTGTCCCTGCTGAATCTAGCCCTCTCCCTGCCAAGGTTGATGTCAAGTTGACTGAATCAAGCCCTGTCCCTGCTGAATCTAGCTCTCTCCCTGCCAAGGTTGATGTCAAGTTGACTGAATCAAGCCCTGTCCCTGCTGAATCTAGCTCTCTCCCTGCCAAGGTTGATGTCAAGTTGACTGAGTCTAGCCCTCTTCCCACTGAGAAATCCAGCCCTCTTCCTGCCAAGGTTGATGGGAAGCTGGCTGAGTCTAGTCCTGTTCCTGCTGAATCCAGCTCTCTCCCTCCCAAGGCTGATGTGAAGTTGACTGAGTCTAGCCCTCTTCCCACTGAAAAATGCAGCGATCTTCCTGCCAAGGTTGATTGGAAGTTGACTGAATCAATCCCTGTCCCCACTGAAGAATCCAGTGCTCTCCTTGCTGAGGTTGACTGGAAGTTGACTGAATCAATCCCTGTCCCCACTGAAGAATCCAGCGCTCTCCTTGCTGAGGTTGATTGGCAGTTGACAGAGTCTAGACCTGTCCCTGAGGTTGAAGGGAAGTTGACGATGTGCTCATGTTCATCTCCATAACTGCCACCTTTCTGATTTTTAAGTCAATAAAACCAGATTTTTTTGTTTTAAACGTTTGCACTGTCTCCTAATTTACAGAGAAGGTTGCATTAATGTCAAAGTGTTCAACTTTTCCTTAATCTTTATACTATGGAGGCATTTACATGGTTATAATCTAAACTAAACAAAACTTGTGCATCTTGGCTGTTTATTCACATGAGTGGTGTTGGGAGGGTGGTTTTGGGAGGTGTCAAAGTGAAAAGATGGTGTTGTCTTCGAACTACAATGCAAATTTGTGAAAACTGACCTCTGCATGCACACTGCGATTAGTCTATAGGCATGCATGAGTGCTTGACAATCAAAACAATTGTGGACTACAGGACTGTTTGTGCTGCTCAAGATATTGTTTATTAATGCTTTTCCATCAACATGTAGATTATATACCACTACTACAATCAGCAGAGATGCATTTACATGTGTGCAGGCATGTACTATTTACTGTGGCATCACCAACTACTGGCCTGACCTGCATAATACGCTTAGACCCCCTGTGGTGAAAAATCAAGTTTTTAATGTTTATATTCTATGTAGTGTTTTTTTTTATTTTTTTTTTTTATATGCTTTAAGACAATGTGCAAATTATTATTAGCCTATATTAGCCTGCCTGATAACTTCAAGTAAATACGCTAGAAATCCGCGCTCATTCAAGGATGTGCATTTATTTCATGTAGCCACAACGCAAACAACAAATCACTGAAGCAACAGACTCTCCGAGCTGGCGTGAGTGGAGGTGGGGCTAATATGCATATTCATTGATCCGTGTATATTAAATGAGGCAAGGTTGTAGAGTTACATTCAAGCTATTTTAAGGCATGAATTTTTTTCACTTGAATTTTATTTGTTTTTTTAAAATGTCATTTTGGTAATCAAAGATGATTTTTAAGGGATAAAATAATTGACTACAGGGGGACTTTAAGTCATGACGTAAGGAACGCCGTTTTTGGGTCCAAGCCTCGATTCGTTTCACTTGAGAATGGTATCCCCACAGCCGTTTGTGAGCGCTATTTATTCATATTAAAAATTTAACATTTTAAAGTTAAAGATTTAAAAATCTTAGTCTACACAACAGTCTCCGTGCTCACAGCGTCAGACGTTAATATTTTAACAGTTTATGAAAGATGAATCAGTGTCTGGCCATCTGGGATTTTGGTATGGAGATAAAGGTTATGATTATTTTTTGGAAGTATTACACCACATTGTGTGTATATATTAGCACCATTTGTTGTTTTCTTGTGGTGTGAGATGGAGCATTTGGACTCGTAAGCCCTGCAGCGTAACGTCAGACTTAACCGAATACAGTGTTTAGTAGTTTTTATGGATCCATGCGAACAGGGATCATTTTGACAATGTTGTCATCTGTATGTAAGAGAAACTTTTAGATTTTTAGTACATTGTTATTTAAACACATCCTTAAACTGCATGTTTAAGAATTGGCACAATGTGGTTTAAAGTGGTTTTGTGTATTGCATCTCTCTGTGCAAAATGTCAACTTCCACCACTTGAACTTAAATCAAAGGTTAAGCTTTTAAAGCCAAGCTAATTCTGGGAACTCAAATTAATCTAGTTTATTTGTAATAAAACATTGTAGTTGTATGTTTTGCATCATGCAATTGTGATATCTGACATTTTCCAAAGGTTTGATCCTATCCATCAAAAGTAGAGTATCTTCACAATGATGTTTTGGTGAAGAGACTCTACTACCAAAACAGTTAACTAAAAAGACATGTTTATCAACCATTTTTTGGGGCATTAAGTCTAGAGTGTTTACAAATCCCAGCAAGCTTCAAAATGTAATTTGCATTTTATCAAATTATATTTTGCAATGTGCACAAATGTTCAGAACGAATCAAGGTCAAACGTTTTTATTTGTCACATAGGCCCACAGATCTACTGCTTAGGCTCAATGTTTTTCCCCACAAATCAGCATGACTTGGCAGTTTTAAAATTTTAAACTGCACTAAACTTGAAAAATAAGTATAAGAATAGATACATAACAATAAGCAAACACCACAAATAGAAAGTGTAATCTGTGAAATAAGAACTTAAGAAAATAGTATTTATTTTGCAACCTTCATAAAACAAATAAAACGTTTCTTTCACAAGGCAATGAACATAAATTAAAAACTATACAACTACTTTTCAATCCTTCATTGAGAATATAATCATCTTGATTATGTCTGAGTAGGATGTGACAAAATCCTACCAGGAACATACACTGAATGGTCTTATCCCTGCTGCAGAATGGCGCATGTTGATACTGATATAAACTCTTGACTAACCACCAGGAACGACACATTTTCTTCCAACAAAAGCATGTAAAAGCTCTGACAGGTCCGAGGGGCGGCACTTCAAGTAAACAGGACCTAAATTTGCACAAATAGTGTTTTGTGGTGCACTCACAATTACATTTCTACCATCACAGTGACTTTGTTACCCAACAAACGCACAGTCTGACACTTGATCGTGTCATTCATCTCGAGTGCTCTGCACTTTTGAGTAGCTCTTGCACGGGTTCTTGAAGCACGCAGATGGAAGCGTCACGGGCCATGAGAACGTGCAGGGAACCGTTGTCTTAATGTTCTTCTCCAGGAAGTTAAACACAAGGTTCCACCACGTTCGGTTCAGATAGTTGTGAGGAGATCCTCTTAATGCCTACAAAATTAGGAGAGGATCCAAAACGTGGTGATTATTTTGGTCCAATTTGCCATTTAGTAAAAACAAAAAAACTTTATCCGTTTATCTACACTATTAGTGTACTTGATGTACACCAAGTTTGGAATAATTCATGCTTTAACCAAGGCTGCATTTATTTACTTAAAAAAATGTTGCTTTTATAGGATATGTAGTTTCCGTGGGCTTTTACCTGGTTGTTGGCCATAGTGTGGTACCAGTAGAAGAGGCGTGAGGTGATGAAATATGCCACCACTACATCCACGCTGTAATGCTCATGCGCTATCAGGATACAGACCACGCCCACTGCACTTAGCAACCAGCAGATCACGTGATAACAACGCCAAAACAGCGAGCGGGGTGAGTCTATGACACAAAACAACAAAACTTACAAACGGAACCACCCAAAACAGAAAGAACTAACATTGCGCCATTCAAGTAGAGGCTCTCAGAGCAAACATTTGGGATTGTGAACGCTCAATATTTAATAATACAATATTTGCCAATAACTCAAAACATGCAATATTGATTTGATTTAGTAGCCTGAATATTACTATATTATATGCCTCTTTTAAACAACTAGTTACATTTTTATGAACCCACAAATGCAACAAAAATATAACATGAACATTTAATCTAACATGGCCATTCACAAGAAAAAAAAACACCTTCGTTTTTAAAAAAAATTTTTTTTTATAATGGCTCCTTGTTGGCTCGCCAATTTTTCTGATGTACAGCATAAAGAACATTTCTTCTTGGTTATGGGAATGTTAGAGGAGCATTCCGTTTGAGTATTTTGAAAATGTTATGAGAACATTCTATCGTTATTACTGAAGAACGTTATTGAACAGTTCTGAGAAATTTATCTTATCCCCGTTATCTAATCCTTCTAATGATTTTTTAAGGACTTTCTGAGAATAATAGCCCCAAAATATGTTTAGTTCATTAGTTGTGTAAAATATTCCAAAATCATTTTTTATTAACATTTTAAGAACATTCATTAAAAAACAAATAATATCATATGGATGTTCCACAAAAATTTCCACAATGTTTTCTGCTAGGAATTCTAAAAACATTTAGAAAATATCAACATAAGGACGTTCCGAGAACATTGTTCTAAGAACGTTTCCTTAACATCACGAGAACGTACTTCAAATCTTTATAATGTTATAAGAATGTTCCATAAACCTTATTTTGTCCTAATATTTACATAACCTTAAAAAACATTATTGGGTCATTCCGTGTCAAATCAACCAAATTTTGGAATATTCCCCAGCTCAAATTTTTGATTTTGTTCATATTTTTTCTGTAGAAAGACAAACATAAATAGTGATGAAAGCTAATATCAAATGTCACAGATGTATATTTACTGAATAATCCACTATTTTGAAGAAGAGGATCAAAATGACAATTTTCACCTGAGATTTGGAGCCAAATTAGAGGAGTGTAAAAATGACTTTAGAAAGACAGCAGCATCAGTGTTTTATTTTTACACAGAGATTGGTAGATCTGTCAGTAAAATCTGTTGACTTTATCAATCTGTGTTTCATTATATGCCAACAGTGACAGTTCAAAAATGGCAAAAAGCACTTCTTGTTTGCATGCCTGTAATTTGAGAAGTGTTAAAGATATCTTAACACCCTTTTAGATGCTGGTTCGTAACAAACTTTCCTTCTGGTATCTTCATTTTAAAGGCCCTCGATGGCTCAATCCCAGAGATATGGAGATCTTAATGCAGCTCCATGAGTAAATTGATAAATTGTGCACACATTCAGTGGTCAAAAACCAAATGTGGGTCACTTTGCACACAACTGAAACTTTTTTTTTTTAAAGAGGAATATCTGAAGAACAAATAATGTTGAAACTAGAAATGCATCTCGTGTTTTTCTATCATTTAAATTGCATAGAAAATACCTGTCTGAATGCCATAAATACTCCTTTTCCAAAGTTTGCATGCCTGTAACTCTAAAAGTATTCAAAATATCTCAATATCCTTCTAGATTCTCATTCTTAAACTTTCCTTTTGAAATCTTCATTTTCAAGGCCCTATATAGTTCAGTACCATAGATATGGGGATCTCAAAGCAGCTCCATGTTCAAACCGTTGAATTTTACCCATTTTCAGTGATCAAAAACCAAATGTGTGTCACTTTGCACACACATTTGCTTTTTAACCACTGAAAATGTGTACAATTTACTCATGGATCCGCATTAAGATCTCCATATCTCTGGGGTTGAACCAGCGAGGGCCTTTAAAATGAAGATACTAAAAGGAAAGTTTGTTAAAAAACAGAATCTAAAAGGATATTAAGATATCTTTAATACTTCTTGAGTTACAGGCATGCAAACTTGACACAAAAAAACACAAGAAGTGCTTTGTGCCATTTTTGAACTGTCACTGTTGGCATATAATGAAACACATAATGATAAAGTCAACAGATTTTACTAATAGATCCACCAATCTCTGTGTAAAAATAAAATAATGATGCTGCCATCTTTCTAAAGTCATTTTTACACCCCTGTAAATTGGCTCCAAATCTCAGGTGAAAATGGTCATTTTGACCAATATACAGTAAATACACATCTGTGACATTTAATATTTTGGCTTTCATCACAATTTATGTTTGCATTTCTACAGAAAAAAATATTAACAAAATCAAACATTTGAGCCGGGACCTCTGGTTGATTTGACACGGAATGACCCTACTGAAAGTTAGGGATGCCAATACTCATTTGATCAATGCGTAACAGAACAACAGTGTGAATGTGAAGCGGATTGAGACCCGATCACAACTAAAGCAGACAAAAACACTACTTCTGAAGGACAGTGTGCAAGAGCATGTGTTCTACATCATTAAATTCACTTCAAGAGGCTGCTGACTAAAAAAAAGCTGGTAAAATTGGGCAGTCATGGTGGTAAAAAAGACAATAATGGTTTCCTCATACTCACATTCCTGAATGAAGAGGAAGGTGAGGGTGAGCATGACCGTGTGGCCACTGTACAGAAAGTCTCCACACATGAGATGGGAGCCTGTGATGGACAAACCTCCTCCAGAAACCAGCTGCAAAACTCGCTTGATCTTGCCGTGAGAATCACCGTAGAGCTACAGAGAGAAGGCCGAACATGAGGTAAACGAAATACTTTTTTCCAAACATTGCTTTTATCCCTAGTTCCTTCTCCTTTTTTGCCCGTGTTTTGATCTGGAGACCCTTTACTCCATGTTGGTGTTGGTTGAGCAGCACTCACCTTCGGGGCGCAGTCCATGTGCATGCTGGGAACCGGAAGAGTTGTGATGTACATGGTGACCATACGGTACAAATACAACATTCCCTGCAGGAAGAAAAACCTTCGGCCCACGATGGCTCTGTCAACACAACGGGACGAGGAGGAATCAAGGGATTGAGTTGAGTTTGTATTTGCAACTGCATACAATATGATGTTTTATCAACAGTCGAGGCAATGATTTGAAAGCGGTGTTGGGGAGTAACTAAATAAAAATAGCAATGCTGCTAGCTTAACCCAACCTTAACGCCCGTTCACACCACAGACAAAAACTACAACTTTCTAAAAATTGTTCTAAGAACAGCAGAACTACAATGCTTATGGCACAGAGAAACGATATTGCTGGAATCGCTTTCGTAAAAAAAATTTTTTCCAGGTGATGAACGATAAAAACATTGACAGCCAATCAGAATCCATTCTGCTTTAAAGAGCATTTAAAGTGACAGAAGACAAAACTGCAGCACGTGTTAATAATAAACAGGACGATATCGTTTGTTGGTGTGTTGTGGATGCTAATATAGTTATCATTATAGTTTTCTTTAAGACCTGTTCACAGCAAGAAACGCGTCGCAGAGCTGCATAATTTTTTTTTTTAAAAAATAGCATTTTCATTTGCCTTATTTTTTAAAATAATCATGTTTAACAGCGTAATTTTTAGCGGAAAACTACATTACCCATGATGCTGTACAGAAAATCCCACCAATCAGAGAGTGGCGGTGAGCAAATCATGCCAAAACAGCTATTTAGCTCCGCCCACTCCAATGAAGCACTGCGAATGATGTAATCTCTCTATACTCTCAATATTTTTTAATATTTGTATAAATTTGAATTCTCCATTTGCATTATTTCAACTTAAAATAATCATGTTTAATATGCTTAATTCATAGCGATAAACTACATTACCCATGATGCTGTACAGAAAATCCCACCAATCAGAGTGGCAGTGAGCAAATCATGCCAAAACAGCTATTTAACTCCGCCCACTCCCATGATGCACTGCGAATGATGTAATCTCTCTACACTCTCAATATTTTTAAATATCTGTATACATATGCATATTGTGCAATCAACTTAGAATATATTGTTTTTATATATTTAATCAACATTTTTAAATGACTAGGTTTATATTTATCATAATTATGATTATGCTGTTTGCAATGCTTCATGGGATTGTAGTTCTTTCCCTTACTAAAGCTGTTAAGTTCACAGTCTTGTACCTTTGTTTTTTTGTCCTATTTTCTTTTTTTTTGCTTCAAATCAAAGTTGGTTAGACCATAGAAATGATTCTATCCAGATAGACTCTCACCTGTGCTTGAGGAAGAGCCATTGAATGAACCACAGAGCCACCAGGATCATTCCGTTGACCTCGGTGACGGAAAACGCCCACTCCATACGCGGCACGTAATCAAAGAACTTGTCCGGTAACGGTGGGCTGACGGACTTATCCGGGACTCTCTCGTGGATGATAGTGATCATGACGGTCGTAAGGATGAGGTTAAAACCGGCCCAGATGAAGGCGATTCCCGTCTTCCACCATTCCGACGGCAGCTGAGAGATGCTGGACTTTGGGATGGCGATGCGGATGTAATCCTGGTTTTTCCGCAAGGCTTTTCGGAAACCCCGTGCCAAACGCTTTGGCTTGCTGTCAATTGGCTTGTCGGCAACCTGACCGCTACTGGGCGTGTCCGGAGAGGGGTGTGTCCGTCCGATTTGGGGGCATGTCCTATCCTCTACCATCACCATCACATGGAAGTCGCCGTTGTCTACGTCATCTTGTTCGTCCAGGAGTTGAGATGCTGCCATCGCTTATATACTAAAACACAAAAACAGAGTGGAATACTATATTATTTAATATTAAACACAATATTTAATGTAATATTGTAAACAATATGCAGTATGCCACAATAAACACGTCAAACTGCTGTCACATGACCTCAATATGTTTGACTCGGTGACTGATTCAATGACTGTCTCAGAAATAAATAGTTATTTGCCATTTTATGACATTGTACATACATGACAAACGCAAACGGCTTGTTTTCTTTCTATTTAACCAATCATTTTAAGGCAATTCATCTTGAAAACAAGTACAGTCAAGTTCAGTACAGCTCCATCTACTTTAGTGGGGGAAAACACAAATTTGTTGCATATGTCCAATAAATTCTGATCATTTTAGCTTACATCATTATCAAAAATTAGACTTTTCAGGCTGGTCATGTGCAGGTGTGTTCAAGAGTAAAAAACAAACAAGAATATATAACCATCACGGTTCGGTGCATACAGTCAGGCGACAAATGTAGTCAATCACAGGCGATCCATACTCCAATCCAGAAGGGGGCGTGCGCGGTAATGCAACACTATTTGCTAACCACCACAACAGGAAGAACAGACGATCTATACATAGATATATTTACGTGTAATCTTTCAACCAGTGTTTCAACCGTGGAAACAGCTTGAGAATAATATCTCACATAGCACTGCATTTACCTCAGGCAAGTCATTCAGTGTCCACAGCATGTTAGTTCACTAGAGAAATGAACTCCTTTCACTAAATATATGCATTATATTAACTTATACAATCAACTTAAACTGTTAGTTATGTCTTAATTTATTAATGTTTAAATAATTCTGTCATGAAACAAGTTAGAACAGTGACCATCTAAATGATTCCATTTCAAAAAATGAATAATAGTAGGTAAATAATTGAACAATAATTTTATAATTAGATTATAAAATCATTGCCTTGTGTGCAATTTACATGTTTTCATTATTATATATAATAATAAATATCAAATGAATTTAATAGTTTGGCTTTGTTGTTAATTGTAATTGTTCAAGAAAGGTACATAGTTTACAGCATTAGCTGAGATAGCTTTTTTGTTATCCTTAAGAAAATGTTAACTATAATTGAATTTATTTACAGAGAGAGACACAATTTGTTCAATAAACCATTGTTTAATAAAAAAAAAAAAAAGAATAAAAAAAGCAATTTTATGTTTAGTTTTCTCCTCTTTGCTGTCATGTTTGACATTAACAAGATTATAAATGCATGAACTAAACTCATATTCCAACCATTTCTGACACGTTTTCCATTCATATTGTAATTATATCCCTCCATCATATAGAACCTGTAGGCGGGTGGGTTTATTTAGTACACTTTACAAATCTTTGGGCGTTTCACTGTGAATGTGTGTGTGTGTGTTTGTGTGAGAACCTAAGACACACCCTGAAACCGGTGACACATGTTCACATTTCTCATTCAGATCTGACTGACCCTACAGCAGTCCGACCGGTTTGAGCCGCTCTGATTCGTCTAGATTCTCCTCCACTAAAACCACAGAAATTAACTACAAATTTCATATCTATATGATTCTAATTTATGAAGGTAGGAAGACACATGCAATATTTAGGTGCGTCCAAATTCTATGCTGGTTTGTAGTATCAATAGAGTTCACACTGATAATTCCAACAATTAGAAGTGCACTTCAAATACCCAGATGATGCATTTAACCCAAAAAAAGTGTGAATATGTTGCAGTAAACAAACTTCTATAACTCTTTTACACTTTCTCCTTAGGTCTGAGCATTCATAAACGACAAGATTTAAGCGACAGTGAACAGGTTAAAGAATACACCACAGAATTACAATGGTGCATGTGAAAGTCACAGGATGTTCGACTCATCGTGTGTAAATGTTTGACAGTTAATTGATCTGATTTGACAGCATTGCTGAGCTGCCGCAGAAGTCATTGACCTCACACCTGTGAACGCGCGGCGCGCCCCTTGAGACCTTCAGCATCACCGGAGCCCAAAAAAGAGAGTTCCAGAACCATCCGGATCCTAATGGAATGATGATCGATCCGGATCAGCGCGTGGCTGCCAGTAAAACCATCTCAAGATCCCGAAATAAACACAAACACAGAGAACGCGTCTCAAAACACAACCTACTAGACGTCAAAAACGCCGCAAAATGCAGAAAACTCACCAGGTTTTGTGACTTTCTTTACAGAAATGATTCTAAACCACATCAGATCATGAGATATTTCACGGTTTTTACTTGACTACTTAATCAATTCATACGCAAAACAACAACAGAGACAAACAAGAATCACTTTACATACCTGATGAAATGTAAAATCCAACACAGCGTTAATAAAACAAACGACGAGACGACTGATAAGAAGCAGACGATTCACCTGTTTAGCGCCGGAAGACTCTCTGAACGACGGCTTTTGGGGTGGGCTTTAACCCCGCCCACACCTGCAGTGCAGCCACGCCCACCACACGAATCATAGAGTGGCTACAAATGAAAAAAAACTTCATGTTGTGCAATACTGGCCTCAGGAATGAGACTGGAACTCTTTCAGAAATGCAAAAACCGAACTGTAAACTTGTAAAACATTTAAAGCGCTTAGATTTATTATTCTTTTATCATACCTTATTATTAACCTCGCTTTGTTTTCTTGTACTCATAAAACTGCAAATAAATTTTCATAAGCATCACAAATATTAATTTTAATTATTTGTTATATTTACCCTTTAACTGGCCCACCAAGAAAAAAATTGTTTGCATTTTTTATCTCATTATGTCAAATTCATACATATTATGAAAGTCAGAAAATATGAACTATAATACTAACATAATCAAAATAAAATAGTTTTATATATTGAATCTTGTTTATTTATTGAAGTATTCTATAAAATATTTCAGATTTTCATTTTAACACAGGAAATGGTGTTTTCTAACAATAAACAAAAATAAAATAACACAAATAACTAAATGTAAAGACATTGCATTCTTTCTGCATTCAAAAACTAAAAAAAAAAAAGCAAAAGATAAGTATTATAATGGCATTTTAGACTTGTATGATTCATGAAACACGCCATCAAGTGTGGTAGTGCAACAGGATTTTTCTTTTTCTCTCTTTTTTTAGATATATGAACATTTTTCGTCTCGGACACACTGATTCATAACGCTCCGAAGCTTCCTGAAGCAGTGTTTTGAAATCGGGCATCACTAAATAAGTCGTTATTTTGTTTTTTTGGGGCACCAAAAATATTCTTGTGGCTTTATAATATTAATATTGAACCACTGAACTCACATGAACTGATTTAAATATGTTTTTAGTACATTAATGGATCTTGAGAGAGGAAATGTCATTGCTCCGGCCTCACTGAGCCATCAGATTTCATCAAAAATATCTTAATTTGTGTTGTGAAGATGAATGAAGGTCTTACGGGTGTGGAACTACATGAAGGTGAGTAATAAATGACATTATTTTCATTTTTGGGTGAACTAACCCTTTAAAGCAGAACACTGAAGCTTTGGTGGATTTTAATAATTTATTTTGATTTTGATCATGAATGACGGAGCTTTCATTTTTATTTGATCCCGCCGTTGCTGATGCTCGGGGCCCGGCAGAGGCCCTTCCCACGGACTTCGAATGCCACGCCCTTATACGTGGCCACGCCCTTCGCATCTGTGCACAGGTCGGGCAGTAAACGCTCCCAGATTCGCTGTTTGGGATTCAACTCTTTCTCTGGTTCACCTGCACATCACAAACAGAGTCCGTTACTAACACTAACAGCTGTTTATGAGCGGTTTATGATGAGCAGCTCTTACCGGGGAAACTCTGGAAAGTGACTCTGTCGCCTGGCTGAGCAGCAGTGGGCGGAGTCAAGGGTTCCATCCTCTCTTGATTGACAGCACAGAGGAGGCGGGCCTGTGACTGAACACCTCGTACTTTCACTGGTCGCACGTTACACAACAAAACCACCAGACAACCGACCAACTGCACACAAACACAATACACAATTACTTCACCATTACAAAATGGTATGCAACCGTGCAAAAGTATTGGATCCGTATTATTATTATTTAATATATTAAAGAAATTAATACTTGTGTTCAGCAAGGATGCATTAAATTGGTCAAAAGTAAAAAAAACTGTAAAATGTTCGTGGTGTTTTTAACCTGTTCTGGATCGGTCAGTCCACTGACCACGGTTCTGGGGGCGGGTTCTCCCAACTCCACTTCCTGGATGTACAGTGACGCTGAATCCGGATGTTTCCGGACGTCCAGAATCCGAGCGACCCGCAGGTCCAGACGGGACACGTCGGGTTTCTGCTCTCGCATCAGAACACACTCGGAAGTCTTCGGAAGTGCCGTGTCCGCACCTGCTCCTGAGACACACAAATCTGTCACTAGAAATTAATCTCTGAAATTGAACAGGATGAATCAAAATGATTCATGTATAATACTGCCAAAATCAGTACAATACATATACAAACAAATGCATGTCAAAAACAAAACAACAAACAACATGATCAAAACCACCACAGTTTACTCAGATATCGATCCAAATTATAACTATATAATGCCAAACTCACTGTAATGTGGCGCTTTAGGGTTAGTAAATACAGGCTTGTAAGCTAATAGTTAGAACTGGAGGTAGTTGAAGAATCCTCATTGATCACTAATCTGAGTCTTGAGTTCTCTGTGTCTGTGGTGGCTGCATTTACATGTATGCATTTGGCTTTAGAAGCTTGTTTATGCCTCAAAATAAAAAATAAAAAAGGTAATTGCAACTGAAAATGATTCTGACTTTTTTCCCCATCGCAATTGCAAGTTTTTATCTAACAATTCAGAGGGAAAAAAGTTAGATTTGCGAGATATAAACTTATGATTGCAAGAAAAAAAGATATAAATTCGCAACTGCGGGAAAAGTCGGAATTGTGAGATATAAACTCACAATTGCAAGAAAAATTTATTGGGATATAAACTCGCAATTGAGAAATAAAATCAATTATGAGATATAAACTCGTAACTCCAAGAAAAAATAATTGTGAGTTATAAACATGCAATTCAGAGAATAAAAAGTCAATTTTGAGATATAAACTCGCAATTGAGAAATAAAGTCAGAGTTGTAAGATACAAACTTGCAATTGCAAAAAAATTATTGTGAAACAAATTCGCAATTTTGAGAATACAATAATTGATATATAAACTTACAATTGCACGAAAAAAAAATGTGATAAACTCACAATTGTGAGAAAAAAATAATTATGATATAAACGCAATTGTGGAGAAAAAAAAAATCAGAATTGGAGACAAATTCGTAACTGCAAGAAAAAAATAATTGTGAGTTATAAACATGCAATTTTGAGAAATAAGTCAATTTTGAGATATAAACTCGCAACTGAGAAATAAAGTCAGAGTTGTAAGATACAAACTTGCAATTGCAAAAAAAACTATAATTGTGAAAAATTCGCAATTTTGAGAAAAAAATTATTATTATCACAACTGCGAGAAAAAACAATTGTTTAATTTAAACTCACAATTGTGAGAAACAAAATTTGCTAAACTCGCAATTGTAAGAAAAAATTATTGTGAGATATAAACTGACAATTGCAAGAAAAAACAGTTGCCAGAAGATATAAACTCGCAATTGTGGAGAAAAAAGTCAGAGTTGTAAGATACAAACTCGCCATTGTAAAAAAAAACAATAATTGTGAAACAAATTCGCAATTTTGAGAAAAAATAATTATGATATATAAACTTGCAATTGCAAAAAAAATTATTGTGAAACAAATTTGCAATTTTGAGAATACAATAATTGATATATAAACTTACAATTGCAAGAAAAAGTTGTGATAAACTCGCAATTGTGAGAAAAAAATAATTGATATAAACACGCAATTGTGAAAAAAAAATCAGAATTGGAGACAAATTCGTAACTGCAAGAAAAAAATAATTGTAAGATATAAACCTGCAATTTTGAGAAAAAAAGTAAATTATGAGATATAAACTCGCAATTGAGAAATAAAGTCAGAGTTGTAAGATACAAACTCGCAACTGCAAAAAAAAACAATAATTGTGAAACAAATTCACAATTTTAAGAAAAAAAATAATTGTGATATATAAACTCAGAACTGCGAGAAAAAATTGTGATAAACTTGAACTTGCGAAAAAAACAATTGTTTAATTTAAACTGACAATTACAAGAAAAATTGTGATAAACTCGCAATTGTAAGAAAAAATTATTGTGATATATAAACTCACAATTGAGAAATAAAGTCAGAGTTGTAAGATACAAACTCGCAATTGCAAAAAAAAACAATAATTGTGAAACAATGAGAATACAATAATTGATATATAAACTTACAATTGAAAGAAAAAATAGTGATAAACGCAATTGTGAGAAAAAAATAATTGTGATATACAAACTCGCAATTGCAAGAAAAAATAATTAAGATATAAACACGCAATTGTGGAGAAAAAAATCAGAATTGTGAGACAAACTCGTAACTGCAAGAAAAAAAATAATTGTAAGATATAAGCCTGCAATTTTGAGAAAAAAAGTAAATTATGAGATATAAACTCGCAATTGAGAAATAAAGTCAGAGTTGTAAGATATAAACTCGCAATTGCAAAAAAAAACAATAATTGTGAAACAAATTCGCAATTTTGAGAAAAAAATAATTGTAATATAAACTCACAATTGTGAGAACATTTTTTGATAAACTCGCACTTGCAAAAAAAACAATTGTTTGATTTAAACTCACAATTGCGAGAAAAAATTGTGATAAACTCGCAATTGTAAGAAAAAATAATTCTGAGATATAAACTGACAATTATTCAAGGTTTACGTTTGATCAGTTCATGCACTCACTGGGAATCGAACTCACAACCTTGCTGTTGCAAGCATTCCTTTAAACGTTCAGCAGTGGAATGATAACAATATTCCACACAAACGCTCTTGTTTTCTTGAGAATGACTCCAGGGTTTGGTCAGACTCACCTCTCCTGTCTCTCCTGCGTCTCCCTTCATGATGAGAGTGTGCGGCGCTCGTCTCCGATCGGGACGACGGGGCCGTTTCTGATGGAGGGGCCGTGTCCCCCAGCAGGGCCGTTTTAGATGCGATTGATGCCGTCAGAACTCGCTCCTGATGCAGCTTCACTAAAACACACACACACACGTGAATCTACATGTGTGCGCTACTGCATATCTAGCTGTGTTTCTCACATGTTTTCTATGTGATGTTCCACATTCATTTTTTTTATCAGGATTTTGTGAGGATTTTAAGTACCTGCTTTCCTCTTCTGTGTTTCCTGCAGGTTTTTCTTCAGATCATCGATGTCTTTCTTCAGTTTGGCATTTTCAACAAGCAGTTTCTTCTCTTCCCTCACTGACGCCTGCAGCACTACACAAATAAACATAAAAAACACAAACATATTAAAAATAAACATTGCAGCATAACTTTGAGAGAACCTTGCAAGAACGTTAGCTAAAGCTCTGAGAACGTATCCTGTTAGCTTGGAGGTTAAAGGGTTAGTTGACCCAAAAATGGAAATTATCCCATGATTTACTCACCGTCAAGCCATCCTAGGTGTATATGACTATCTTCTTTCAGACGAACACAATCCGAGATATATTAAAAATATCCTGGTTCTTCCAAGCTTTATAATGGGAGTGAATGGGGGCTGAGATTTTGAAGCCCAAAAAAGTGCATCCATCCATCATAAAAGTAATCCATACGGTTAATAAAGGCCTTCTGATATGGATATGGATATTTAATATGGATATTTTTCTTACAAAAACCCATCGCTTCACTTCAGAAGGCCTTTATTTTTTGGGCTTCAAAATCTCGGCCCCCATTCACTCCCATTATAAAGCCAGAATATTATTTATTATAACTCTGATTGTGTCTGAATAATGGGATAATTTTCATTTTTGGGAGAACTATTCCTTTAAGGTTTGTGTTCGGGTTAGACACTTAGTTGTGATGGTTAATGTTAGAGAATGCATTCAATGAACGTCCTTACAAAGACAGCCAAACAAGTGTGTGTGTGTGTGTGTGTGTGTGTGTGTGTGTGAGATAGTCTCACTGGCTTTCTCCTTCAGGAACAGAAGCTGCTGTGTGAAAATCTCCATCATCTTCTCTTCATCCTGAGGATCTGATATGGAGGCCGGAGGTCTGTTATGAGACATCTGCACCTGAGACACAAAACAAACATCAGCGCTCATGAATTCATTCATAAATATGTCTGGCACAGATTGAGTTCTGGCAGAAAGAGCCCTGTGTGTGTGTGTGTGTGTGTGTGTGTGTGTGTGTGTGTGTGTGTCAGCTGTCACTGTCCAGACACTATAAATACACACACACTTGCTCAAGCCACAAGATCAACTCTCTCTTCCCATTACCGTTCATGCACGAATACACACAAGTACATCAAAGTACAGACACTGAACTGAACACAACACACAAAACATCACAACAAATACACAGAAACTAAACTTCTGTCAGAACAAGAACACAAAAACAACAACATAAAGGAAAATGTTCAGGATTTGGAACATTGTTGTTGATTATGGGTTATTATATGTGCAAAAATTAAATTATTAAAGTGGGTGTGTGTAGGAACAAAAACACGCAATTAAATGTTACGGTAACATCCCAGCTAACAGGGAACATTCTCAGAACGTTCTGCCAAGGTTCTCTCAAAGTTATGAACAAAACGTTCTTCCAGTAACATTAATAGAATGTTCATTCAAAGTTATCTGGTCTTTATACGTGTTCTCAAAGTGCACAAAAACATTATTTATACATCGTTCATGAAGCGTTTTTTTTTCTTTCAGAAACGTTACAGCTGGACCTTTAAAAAAAAAAAAATGTTACTACTTGTTTCAGAACGTTCAAAAACATTCAAAAGTAACGTTCTCGTAATGTTTGCAAAATGAAACGTTCCCTAAATGTGGCATAAACAACAACAAAATTCTTAAAACATGTTTTTGAATAATCTGAGAACATTCATAAATAACGTTTTAAGCAAAACGCTCTCAGAACATATTTTTATTAGCTGGGAAGGTTCCATTTGTTTGTAACATCAATGAAATTTTAGCAATGTAAATTTCTGCATTATTTAAATCAAAAGTTATAGAGGAAATATTATTAAAAAGACCTGAGCTGACATGAACTAACAATAAACGTTTTTGAACGTAAAAAAAAAGATTAATAAACGCTCATTAGCATTAACTAAGGCTAACTAATGACATTAGTAGTGTGTTACCAATGTTACTTGTCTAAGAGACCTTCGAAAATTATTCCAGAGCAGTTATGTACATGCCATAATAAATATTTGGTATAATAACAAATATTCACCTGTAAAGTGAGTTCTGTGTTTCAGTGGCGGTCAGAAGCAAAGGAAAGGACTGAAGTGTCTGACTCTGTCTCTCTCCCTCTGTTTCGGTCTGTCAGCATTCCCGATGTGAAACGTCGAGGCACATGTGCACACGATAGTATCATATTCTCCTGACCTGGACTCTCTTTAAACAGGTGTCAGGCTGCGTGTGTTTGTGTGAAAGTCGGCAGTTCATTCTGTAGTTTTACTGTGAGACGGTGGGCGTGGTTACGTCACATTCACACAGATAGTAATATGACGTGTTTTTGTAGGCCAAGTCATAAATTAGCATCACACTTCCCTCGACAAAAACATTGAATTATTGCAAAAAATATGTCCTGTGTCAGCAAAGGTTTATGATATGTACAAGTTTTGTCCGTCAAGATAATTTTCACGAATTAACACAGCATTTATTAATTTTGAAGCCTAAATACAATCGTCAGAAACAAGCTAACCCAGAGATTATAGATATAGAAAGACGGTTCACTCCTATTTGTTATGAATGGAAGAAATAGATTCGCAACGCGCAATATGGCGGAATTCATCCCGCCTTCTAAATAAAAGAGCCAATCGCTGATTGATAAAGTCATTGCGTCACTGCAGCTGCCGTTAGAAGCTCCGGTTCCCATAGAAACCCGAGACTCGCGCATAGGACTGCACATGCTCATTAGCATAAAAATAAGCATTTTCAACGCTTTTTGAGCACAAGAAACAACAATTATGTGACAGTTCATGTTAGATTTTGTTGCTGATTTGAAATATGTTATTTAATTGTGAGTTCACCAAGCTGTTTTTGAGATTTCAGGATTCTCTTGGATGCTCGAAATAGCTGACAGGAGGCGTTGCAATATGGCCGCCGAGTGAACTTTCCTTGAAAGGGACTTTGGCTAACCTTGGGCTATAAAAACGAACTACATGATCTTAATTATTATTTTTTTTTAATTCCTGAAAGCTTGAGTTAAATTAGTTTGCAAGAGCGTTGTTATAAAAAAGCAGATTATGAGTAGATGAGTTTATCTGTTCGGTGTGTGATGATGTTTAATGTCCCATTTAGACACTTGTTAGCGACCGCCTTTTACAGAGCTGAGTAATCAGTTACTCATTCCAAATTACATGACAAAAATTGTAGTTAGTAATGTAATCCATTACACATTTAAGGTAGTGTAATCTGACTACTTTTAGATTACTCTTGACCAAACTCATTTATCACACTGATTTGAATAGGATAATCTTGTGCCATATTGATAGCCTATAAAAATACATAATATATTCCATTCTTTATCAACAACATGAAGTGAGTTTAATGAAAAGCTCATTAAATCATACAAATGTAACATTTAAAATAGTTTATTTTATTTTAAATTGTTTTTTACTTTTATGTATCGTATTTTAGTTGTTTTTTTTTTCAAATATATATATTTAGTCAGTTATTTTAGTACATCAAGTTCAACTAAATGAAAATGAGAAATGTTGGCAACTTGCTGACATACAAGTTTTTTTTTTTTTATTACTTCTCTTAACGTTTATTAATTTCAAGTAACGAAAATGTTTTAATTGTTTTAGTTTTAATAAGCCTGATGTATATAACCTTCATCAATAATATTAAATATTAACAAACATTATCTTTATAATGCGTAACAGATCATTAATGAATGTACATCCATATAGTTGCATTATATTTGTTTAGTTCAGCATGATTTGCTGATGACTTAGGCTATTAATGAAAGTGTGTCTTCAGTATACAACATTGTGAAACGATAACAGCACCGTAATGGGACTCACACTTATTGTTTGATTGTAATGCATCTTCTCGGCCACTAGATGGAGCTGCAGAACTGCAGCATTTCCTCAATGCAGCTCATCTCTGAAACTCACGTTCAGCCAATTAATGACCATTGCGATCAGATTTGACCTCAGTCAGTCAGTGTCAGATTGTTTTTGTTTGCTAGCCACAATTTCTATCTCGCATGTAAGTGCAGCTCAAACCTCAGTCAGTGATGCGCGCGCACACTGTTTATGAATGTTGTCATGGTCTCTTGGTCTGCTTCATGTCACACACACACACACAAGTATTTGTGAGCTCCTGTTAAACTGTGCTCTGGGAGGAGTTTACATGAGGAGAACAGCTGCTTCAGATCCAGAGGAAGATTTTACGATCAGATCTAGAGACTCGTACGGTACAGTAACCACACAACAGAGAAAACAACCAACACAATAACTGGCTTCACATTGATGCATTTTTGTTGAATCTACAAAAATGAACTTCATTTAGCAGACGCATTTATCCAAAGAAAAAAGGAACAAAAGCAGTTCATACAATGCCAGGTTTGTCAGATGAATCAAAATGATGAACAACAGAGCTTTTGATTCAAGTTTATAAAGCACTTTAAGCTTTAAATACACAGTCAGATACAAAAACAACGTATTTACAACATTTCATAATCACAATAACTCCAGAAGTGAGATATAACTGAACACAAGTAGAACTAGATTAAAAAAAATAGTAATAATAAGTATTAATAATAAATAATTTAAAAGACAAGGCTATACACTTGAATCCCACTAATATGTCAGGTCATATTTCACTTCAAATACTGAATCTGGAAATAGTCGTTTGGAATATTCCTTCAAATGAAAGAATTTATGTATGATTTTTAGACATTATTTTAAAGACAATTAAGCACAATTTCCACCCTAAATTCTACTACTAAAAATGTATTTTTCCACAAATGTTGTATGTTTGAAAATTGTATAATAATAATAGTACACATTTCTAGTAATTGTGCAGTTAATTCTCATATTGTATTTTCAGAAAGTTTTGGAATATTTTTCATCTCTCCAAATTTGTCACTACCGAAACACAATAATAAAAAAATTAATCAGAAGAATCACATTGACCTATTAAGATTTCGTTTACATCTACCTTGGAAATATATTTTTGTTGCTATTTTCAAAAAAGTTTTCACTGGTAAATCAATAACAATTACAATTTTATCAATATTTCAAGTGTAATTTATGAGATTTGTTGTATTTTGAATCCAATCTTTCTTTGTAAAAGTCATAAAGTTTATCAAACTGATTTCAAAGTGAAGGATTCATTAGTTTGAATCAAACACTATAATAACATCTGAGTTGATCATTCAATATTCTTTATTTCTGACAAAACATCCCATGTTTCGGTCGTGACAGTAATGTGTTGGTAGTGACCACATCACATGACACAATTTAACTCACACACTAAAACATATTAAAATACTAATGATTTGCATAACTGCACTAAAATTTTGTTTATTTCCCCCAAATAAATGATTATGTTCCTTTTATCACTACCAGAACAATAATGACATGTTTCGGTAGTGACCATTTTAGATATTTTTGAGAGATTCTAATCAGCACATGGTTATCTGGCACAGTTCTGAACAGTTCTAACTAAATTTTATGGAATAACGCCCAAAAAACAATGATGTCGTTTCGGTAGTGATCATTTCAGACACTTTTGAGCCGCTCAAAGAGGATAATCAGCACATGGTTCTCTAACACAGTTCTGAACAGTTACACAGACATAAAAACTACATTTTATAGATTCACACCCAAAAAAGTTTGCTTAATTGCAGAAAAAGGTGTTTGTTAGTGATGTTCATTAAAGTTCCACACAGATTTTCAGACTTCTGAACACATTTAACTCAGAATGATGATTATCTATTTAAAAATAAAATATAAAATAAATATATTTTTTAACTTCACTTTAAAAAAAAAATCAAAAATATATTTTTAAAAACAACAATGAAAAAAAATTGCAAAAATGATTTCAATACCGTTTTCACAAGTTTAATTTTTTTTTGGGTGACACCTCCCAATTGAAAGTACTCTATAAATGATGATTTTATATATATATTAAGCTTACTGATATATTAAATCTGTAGAATGGCCCATATGTATATATATATATATATATATATAAACATCATTAACTTGAAAACAAATGCAATCTAGTGTGTGTGTGTGTGTGTGTGTGTGTGTGTCACTCTGTCCTGTTGTCTCTATCACTGCAGGCTCCTCGTCGCAGACTCAAATCATCCACTGCGATTTCTCCATGTTTTCCTCGCCGTCTCTCTGCCTTCAGCACAATCTGACACAAAACAACATCAGTCAGCAGGATGGATACTAATATAATAGATTTTCATGATTTTGATGTCGAAACTCAATGAAAAATCAACAAAATGTCACGTTTTGCAATCCAATCACCAAAATAAACGCAAAAAGTACAGTACTAAAAGTTACTGACAGGTTAATGTGATAAAGAAACATACAGATTAATTCAGTCTACAGTGACTATTGTACATCATATCATAAATGTGATATTCTAATTATAAAACAAGTAGTTTTCATTGCAAAAATCCTGGTAGGACTTAAAAGTTCAGCAATGAACTGGTTCAGCATTCAAGTTAAAGAATACGTATTAGCACCTGATGATTTATTCATGCTTACATCAATAAGGCCCCGCCCCCCAAGTGTGATTTGGGTGTGTCTCCAGCCGTGTCCTCCAGTCCTGGTCCAGATGGACGGGCTGTGACTCCGCCCCTTCCTGACAAACACTTGCAGAGAGCCGATGTGGTGTCCATGGAGACGGTGTCTAAATGCCAGACAGAGATCGCCACCCTGCCACGCCTTTGTGGGTGTGGCCAGTGCCACAGTAAGCCGCGCCCCTCTGACACTTCGCTTATTCGTAGCCTCTGGTACTGAGAGGTACCGCCCACCTGAGAGTGATTGACAGGTAAGAAAGCTTTTGTAGTATGTGTGTAAATACAGAATTAGTAGTTAATTCTTGGAAATCTCTTTTTGTGTTATAGGCAATAGGAGGATTATGATGAGATATTCGGTGTAATTCTGATGAATTTTACCAGCGGGATCATCTTTGACTTCCCATTTTAGATCTCCTTCTGAGTCTGTCATCCAAACACACAAACCCTCATCAAATGAGCAGCTCACAACACCAGCCACTGAAACACACACACACACGTCAGTAAGATTAATTGGTTTGTCCCATCTGTTTTGCAAAAAACTGTGACTCGTACCTGGATCATCTCGCACATGCTCCGCTGTGTTTCCCAGCTCAATGTCAAAGTCCCAGTCAAAAAGGTTGTTCTCGTAACGTGGAACTAAAAGAGACAGAGAAACCAATCAGAACTAGTCTAATGAATTAACAGACACAGTTATACTTGAAACCCTCTGCTGCTCTTCTGTCATTTTCGACTGTAAGATTTTACTTTTTCTTCATCGGAATGGTACGAAACTTAGTAAAGGTTTTGGCACTTGCTATGTGAGCACAAAAAAAACTCATGGATATGATTCGAAAAGGTTAAATGGTCCTGAAAAAAATAGTCACACTTGTATTGTCCGTTGGCAAAAATAAGCGCATTGGAAATTAATGGGAAGCAAATCTCATCTAGTGGAAGTGCTTGGTACTGCACCCAAACAAAATTTTACTGAAAGCTCTTTTTTTGAGATATCAACCTCAACAAAAATAGTAATTTGTGCGAATAAGGGAACATATTATTAACTCGTGTGAACGATTTAGCAAATCAACGAATTTGTAAATTTTGTGCATGATTCAGCAAATTGAGGAAACAAATTAGTAAATCGTGCGAACAATTTACAAATCAAGGCAACAAAATAATAATTTGTGCGAACGATTTAGGAAATCAAGGGAACAAATTAGTAAATCATGTGAACGAGGAAACGTATTAGAAACTTGTGCGAACGATTTAGCAAATCAAGGAAACAAATTAGTAAATTGCGTGAACGAGGGAACATATTAGAAACTTGTGTGAACGATTTAGCAAATCAAGGGAACAAATTAGTAAATCGTGCACACAACTTACAAATTGAGGCAACAAAATAGTAATTTGTGCAAACAATTTAGCAAATCAAGGGAACAAATTAGAAAATCACGCAAACGAGGGAACGTATTAGTAACTTGTGCAAACGGTTTAGCAAATCAACGAATTTGTAAATTTTGTGCACGATTTAGCAAATCAAGGGAACGAATTAGTAAATCGTGTGAACGAGGGAACATATTAGTAACTTGTGTGAACAATTTAGCAAATCAACGAATTTGTAAATTTTGTGCATGATTCAGCAAATTGAGGAAACAAATTAGTAAATCGTGCGAACGACTTACAAATCGAGGCAACAAAATAATAATTTGTGCGAACAATTTAGCAAATCAAGGGAACAAATTAATAAATTGTGCCAACGAGGGAACGTATTAATAACTCGTGCAAACGATTTAGCAAATCAACGAATTTGTAAATTTTTTGCACGACTTAGCAAATCAACGAATTGAGGCAACAAAATAGTGATTTGTCCGAACAATTTAGCAAATCAAGGGAACAAATTAGAAAATCACACAAACGAGGGAACGTATTAGTAACTCGTGCAAACGGTTTAGCAAATCAACGAATTTATAAATTTTGTGCACGATTTAGCAAATCAAGGGAACAAATTAGTAAATCGTGTGAACGAGGGAACATAGTAACTTGTGCGAACAATTTAGCAAATCGAGGGAATGAAATAGTAAATCGTGCGAACAAGGGAACATATTAGTAACTCGTGTGAACGATTTAGCAAATCAACGAATTTGTAAATTTTGTGCATGATTCAGCAAATTGAGGAAACAAATTAGTAAATCGTGCGAACGACTTACAAATCGAGGCAACAAAATAATAATTTGTACGAACGATTTAGCAAATCAAGGGAAAAAATTAGTAAATCATACGAACGATTTACCAAATCGAAGGAATAGTAAATTAGTAAATCATGTACACAATTTTTTTTCTTGCATGTCATGTACGGGGCTCCGTAAAAAAAGAGTCTATTTTCGATCAAATAAATGCAGCCTTGGTGAGCAGAAGAGACTTACCAGACCCAAACTTTTGAACAAGACGTGTACATTATTAATGTTTATAGCAGCTGTATGTGTGAACTGTTCAGCATGTCTCACTGTGTACGTCTCCTCTGGGCTTTGCCGTGCTCTCTCTGTGGACGCGGTTGTCCAGAGTCGTCGTGGAGATCGTCTCCAGGGTCGTGTTCGCTACAGTCGCTGCTGTTGTTGTTGTAATGGGGCTTGTGGTTGGAAGCGTCTCTGTAGTTGTGGAGGTCGTAGCTGTTGTTGTGAGGGCTGTTGTAGTTGTAGATTTCGTCGTTGTCATAGCAACAGTAAAAGTAACAGTTGGTGTTACTTTTGTAACAGCACTGCTTGTTGGAACTGACGTTGCTGTGGTGACGGTAGTGGTGGGAATGGCTATGGTTGTTGTTGTTGTTGTGGTTATTTCTTCGGTGGTCGTCATGGGAGTTGTTGCCGTGGAGATGGTGGTCGGACTCGCTGTAACTTTCACTGGTCTTGCAGGTTCAATAGTGACTTTAACAACAGCTAAAAAACACACTACATCACTTAAACACAATCATTTTCAATCAGTTGCGTGGTCAATTATTGTAAGATCACACTCACTTACATTTGCAGTCGTAACCCTTCCCATTAACACTTGGTTTACATCTGCATTTCTTGTGTCCTGGCTTGTCATAGCAAACAGAAGGAAACTTCTTATCTGGAATAAAACAACGTTTAGAGTATGTGACGCATTTAATGCAGTATAATGTGATTTTTCTCTAAACACACCTGTACAGTGATATTTTCCGTCGATGTGCTTCAGCTCAAATCCTTCATGGCATCTGCAGACGAAGCTGCCAAACGTGTTCACACACTTACGAAACCTCGCACACTTGGCTTGACCCGTCACACACTCGTCAATGTCTGAGCAAATCACAGGCATTAAGAGTCAATACAGAGATTTCTGACACAAACACACACAATAATGTCTCACAGAGTAAATGAATGATGAAATTACATTTCTCATTTGAACTTTGAGTGTAAAGTTACAGCAAAAATTATAGTGAATTAGAGTAAATTAATAATAAAATTCATTTTCTCACTTTTATCTTTTGATTTTTGAGTCCAAAATTACAGTAAAAATTTGAGTAAATCACAGAAAATTCATAATAAAATTCAATTTCTTGTTTGTATCTTTTGATTTTTTTGTTTGTAAAATTTCTGTAAAAATTAGAGTAAATCTGAGTAAATTAATAATAAAATTCAATTTCTCGTTTTTATCTTGATTTTTGACAGCAAAATTACAGTAAAAATTAGAGTAAATTAATAATGATATTAAATTTCTAATTTTTATCTTGATTTCTGTGTAAAATCACAGTAAAAATTAGACTAAATCAGAGTAAATTAATAATAAAATTCAATTTCTCGTTTTTATCTTGATTTTTGACAGCAAAATTACAGTAAAAATTAGAGTAAATTAATAATGATATTAAATTTCTAATTTTTATATTTTGATTTCTGAGTGTAAAATCACAGTAAAAATAAGAGTAAATCAGAGTAAAGTAATAAAAAAATTCAATTTCTAATTTTTATCTTTTGATTTTTGTGTAAAATTACAGTAAAATTAGAGTAAAGCAGAGTAAATGAATAACAAAATTCAATTCCTCGTTTCATCTTGATTTTTGACAGGAAAATTACAGTAAAAATTAGAGTAAATTAATAATGATATTAAATTTCTAATTTTTATCTTTTGATTTTTGAGTGTAAAATCACAGTAAAAATTACAGAGTGAATCAGAGTAAAGGAATAATGAAATTCAAATGTCCTTGACTGTCAGGAAAATTATGATGTAATGCAAAATAATTATATATTATATACGTAACAATAATATATATTAAGCATACATTTTCAGTGATTATAAATATAATCGATGCAAAATGTAATTTCTCATGTTTATCTTTTGATGTTTGAGTGTGAAATGTATTTTTTAGAGATGTGTGTGTAGATCCTGCATCCGCACCGACACACGTCCTGCCGTCGGGAGCGAGACGCAGTCCTGGAGACGGACACTGACATTTGACCTCTCCTTTCATCACCGCGCAGCCGTACTGACAGTTGGCCATCGCACATGTACGGGCGTCTGCACAGAGAATGAGCCGTGAGCTTCTGGAGACAGCTATCCCATAATGCACTGTGACAGGCTCAGCTAAAAAAGTCGACTATTATCAATGTGCTGACTAGAGTTTGAGGAAAAAGAGAAAACAGCAGAACTTACAGATGCAGAAGGAAGTGGAGATTGTGGCTGCGACTCAATTCATACACTTCTACATACTGAATGATCTGATGATCTGAGTGTGATTTAGATTCTCTCTGATTCTAATGTAGCACATTTATTTAGAATAGATTCATTCATTATAATATATTATTATAACTATTTTAATTGAATAATAATTATAAATTAAATTTAACATTTCTCATTTTCTCATTTTGTGTAAAATTACAGCAAAAATTATAGAGTAAATGAATACATTTTTAGCTTTTGATTTTTGAGAGTAAAAAAATCTGTAAAAATGATAGGGAAAATTAGAGTAAGTGACTAATAAAATTATATTTCTAATTTTTATCTTTTGACTTGTGAGTGCAAAATTACAGTAAAAATGTCATTAAAATTATAGAGTAAATCAGAGTAAATGAATAATGAAATTCAATTTCTTATTTTTATCTTTTGATTTTTTGTAAAATTACAGCACAAATTATAGAATGAATGAAAAATGAATATAAATTTCTTATTTTTATATTTTTTTAGAGTAAAAAAATCTGTAAAAATTATAGGGTAAATTAGAGTAAGTGACTAATAAAATTATATTTCTCATTTTTATTTTTTTATTTTTTTAAAATAAAATTTTTTATACAGTAAAAAGTATAGATTAAATTAGAGTAATTGAATAATGAAATTCAATTTCTTATGTTTATCTTTTGATTTTTGAGTGCAAAATTATAGTAAAAAATATAGAAATATTGAGGATTGTATGTAAATCAGGGTTGTTATTAACTAGAACTAAAACTTTCAAAAACATTTCTATTAATTTAAATAAAGCTGAAATAAAACAAAAATATAAATATTAAAAACTTAAACTAAATGAAAATCAGAATGTTTGCCTTGGCAATAAATAAATTATTAACTGGAAATAAATAAAAACTAAAATAAAAATTTTAAAATTAAATTAAACAAAAATTAACATGAAGACTTCAAATAGAAAAAATAAAAGCTAATTAAAAATATATAAATAAAACTGTGATTAAACTAAAATAACACTGAAGTAATTTAGGACACAGGAAGTAATTGTGAAGACGAGAGGAAACACTCACTCCTGCACGAGCCGTCGGCCGTCATCATGAAGCCGTTGAGACAGTAACATTTATAACTGCCCAGTGTGTTCATACACCTGTACTTACACGGCCTGAACGCACACTCATTCACATCTGCAGACAGAAACACAGAGTTATGACAGGCACAGGCGGTGTGTGTGTGGTCAGCGCGATGTACACACACGTCCCGCCGTCTCTGGAAGAATGAGTGGAATGTGTTTGACATGGATCTGACTTTACAGGCAAGTTCATCCTTGCAGGAACACACACACACACACACTATGGAAACCATACAAGATGAATCACAGGGCTTTTAAAGCAAATGCATTCCCTAGCAACGTGGTTATTATCGTTAACTAAAACAACAACAACAACAACAAAATAAACAAACTATAAATATTAGATGAAAAACTTGAACTAAATGAAAATTAGAAATATAAACTGAAGTAAATTTAAGTTGAACTAAAATTAAAACAAAAACTGAAAATGTAAAAATAAAAGCCAATTTGAAATATTAATAAAAACTATGAAATATATAATATTAGTATATAACTAAAATATGTTTTAGAGCACCAAAATTATTAACTGGAAATAAATGAAAACTAAAACAAACTAAAATAGTAATATTTAAAACTAATAAAAATGACAAAAGCACAAAAGAATTAAACTTAAATTAAAACAAAAACTGATATAAGAATAAAATAAAATGTATAAATAATAAAATATAAGAATAAAAGCTAATTTTAAATATTAATAAAAACTATAATGTAATATTAAATATGTTTAAGATTACAAAAAAATAACTGGAAATAAATACAAAACTGAAGATGAAATAATAAATAATATTGTGATAAAAATTACAATATTAATAAATACTACAATAGTATATATATAACTAAAATATGAAATATAATATAAATTATTTGTTTAAGATGAAGCACCAAAATTACCAACTAGAAATAAATAAAAACTAAAGCTGAAGTAATAATAATATAAATATATAACAGTATATAATTAAAATTAGAATTAAAATATAAGTATAAAATATAATATAATAAAATCTCATTATTAATAAACAGTAATATCAATATTAATAAAAACTATAATAGTGTATAACTAAAATATGAAATATATAATTATATATAAATCAACTATGTTTAAGATGACAAAAAACTATAAATACAAAATGGAAATGGAAATAAATACAAAACTAAAGCTGAAATAATAAATTGATCCTAAATATAATTATTTACAAAAAATATTTATAATACTTCAGAATATTTATACTTATAAAAAGCACATAATAAAAAGTCTAAAAATTAAACTAAACCTGAAAGTATAAAAATAAAGGCTAATTCGCAATATTAATAAACACTACAATAGTATATATAACTAAAATATGAAATATATAATAGTATATAAATTAAATATTTAAGATGTTGCACCAAAATTACTAACTAGAAATAAATAAAAACGAAAGCTGAACTAAAACTGAAGTAATAAATTAATTAAAATTACACTAAAAATATAAAAAAGCTAATGCAAAATATTAATGCTACAACATAATTATATAATATATAATATATATAAAATATAAATATATAATAGCTAGTAAATAATTAAAACATGTTTAAGATGTAGCACCAAAATTACTAACTAGAAATAAATAAAAACTTAAGTACTTCTAATAAGAAATTAAACCTAAGTAGTAAAATTTACATTATAATATTACAAAAAAATTAACTAAAATGGAACTGAACAAAATGCAGGCCTAAATGATAACGTTTTCTCTAAAGCGTCTGTAAGACACTTCATTGTTAGTGTTTGTGCGAGATGAATATCAACAGATTGAACCCAAAAAGTACTTTGACTCAACGAACCCATATAACACACTCTCCACAAATAACCATAGAGAATTATTTATCATAATCACGTTCTCCAGATTCTTCAAGAGCCAGAAAGGCCAAAGAAAACAGGCTTTCGTGTGTTTCTCCTGTAAATCACTTCTTCATGTGAGTCCCATCAGACCTCTGTGACACACACTTCTCCCATCACTCACTAACACCAAACCCAGCGGGACACTCCAGCCCAGCCGCTGCCTGTGATTGGTCCAAATGTTTGTGCACCTGTGTACTAATGACCAAAACACACACACACACACACACACACCGCTCATGATGTCATCAGACACACTTTCACATGTGTGAGTTTGAGGAGCTGTTAGGAGATTTATTTATGTGTGTGTGTGTGTGTGTGTGTGTGTGTGTGTATCAGGGTTATTATAGTTAACTAAAACTGAAAACATTAAAAATAAGTAAATAAATAAATAAATAAATTGTTGTCTGAAATAAAAAAAGGTAACTGAAATAAAATATAAATAAAAACATACTTATTTTATTTTAGCTTGTTTAAACTTGTTTAAGCTTGAGTAAAACTGAAATAAAAATTTATATTAAAAAATAAAACTATAAAACAAACATTCATGTCACAAGCACACAACAAAACAAATGAAAATTAAAACAAAAACATTTAAAAATATATATTAATAAAATTAATATCTCATACTAAAAATAACTTTTGTGTGTGTTTTAGTAAATCTTTCGCACGATATAATAATTCATTACCTTGTTTTAGTAAATCATTTGCACAATATCATAATTTGTTAAATCTTTCGCACACTATGATAAATCATTATGTTGTTTCAGTAAATCATACGCACAATATATTAATTTGTTACCTCGTTTTGGTAAATCTTTCGCACAATATTACAATTCATTAAATCATGCGGACGATATAATAATACGTTAGCTTGTTTTAGTAAATCTTTCGCACGATATAATAATTCATTACCTTGTTTTAGTAAATCATTTGCACAATATCATAATTTGTTAAATCTTTCGCACAATATGATAATTCAGTATGTTGTTTTAGTAAATCATGCGCACAGTATAATTATTCGTTACCTTGTTTTAGTAAAACTTTCGCACAATATAATAATTTGTTACCTTGTTTTAGTAAATCTTTCACACGATATAATTATTCGTTACCTTGTTTTAGTAAATCTTTAACACGATATAATAATACGTTACCTTGTTTTAGTAAATCGTTTGCACGATATAATAATTCGTTACCTTGTTTTGGTAAATCTTTCGCACAATATAATAATATGTTACCTTGTTTTAGTAAATCTTTCGCATGATATAATAATACGTTACCTTGTTTTAGTAAATCTTTTGCACGATATAATACGTTACCTTGTTTTAGTAAATCTTTCGCACGATATAATAATCCGTTACCTTGTTTTAGTAAATCTTTCGCACGATAAAATAATCCGTTACCTTGTTTTAGTAAATCTTTCGCACGATATAATAATCCGTTACCTTGTTTTAGTAAATCTTTTGCACGATATAATAATACGTTACCTCGTTTTAGTAAATCTTTCGCATGATATAATAATCCGTTACCTTGTTTTAGTAAATCTTTTGCACGATATAATAATATGTTACCTTGTTTTAGTAAATCTTTCGCATGATATAATAATACGTTACCTTGTTTTAGTAAATCTTTTGCACGATATAATACGTTACCTTGTTTTAGTAAATCTTTCGCACATTATGATAAATCATTATGTTGTTTCAGTAAATCATACGCACAATATATTAATTTGTTACCTCGTTTTGGTAAATCTTTCGCACAATATAATAATTCATTACCTTGTTTTGGTAAATTGTTCTCGCACGATATGATAATTCCTTACCTTGTTTTAGTAAAACTTTCGCACGATATGATAATTCGTTACCTTGTTTTAGTAAATCTTTTGCACGATATAATAATACGTTACCTTGTTTTAGTAAATCTTTCGCACAATATAATAATCCATTACCTTGTTTTAGTAAATCTTTCGCACGATATAATAATCCGTTACCTTGTTTTAGTAAATCTTTCGCACGATATAATAATAAGTTAACTTGTTTTAGTAAATCTTTCGCACGATATAATAATACGTTACCTTGTTTTAGTAAATCTTTCGCACTATATAATAATCCGTTACCTTGTTTTAGTAAATCTCTTGCACGATATAATAATCCGTTACCTTGTTTTAGTAAATCGTTTGCACACAATTATAATTCGTTAAATCTTTCGCACAATATGATAATTCATTATGTTGTTTTAGTAAATCATACGCATAATATAATAATTTGTTACCTCATTTTGTAAAGCGTTTGCACAATATTATAATTCGTTAAATCTTTCGCACAATATGATAATTCATTATGTTGTTTTAGTAAATCATACGCATAATATAATAATTTGTTACCTCATTTTGTAAAGCGTTTGCACAATATTATAATTCGTTAAATCTTTCTCACATTATGATAAATCATTATGTTGTTTCAGTAAATCATACGCACAATATATTAATTTGTTACCTCGTTTTGGTAAATCTTTCGCACAATATAATAATTCATTACCTTGTTTTGGTAAATTGTTCTCGCACGATATAATAATTTGTTACCTTGTTTTAGTAAATCTTTCCCACGATATAATAATTTGTTACCTTGTTTTAATAAAAGTTTCGCACAATATGATAATTCATTATGTTGTTTTAGTAAATCTTTCCCACAATATAATTATTCGTTACCTTGTTTTAGTAAAACTTTCGCACGATATAATAATACGTTACCTTGTTTTAGTAAATCTTTTGCACAATATAATTATTCGTTACCTTGTTTTAGTAAATCTTTCACACGATATAATAATACGTTACCTTGTTTTAGTAAATCTTTCGCACGATATAATAATATGTTACCTTGTTTTAGTAAATCTTTTGCACGATATAATAATATGTTACCTTGTTTTAGTAAATCTTTCGCACAATATAATAATCCGTTACCTTGTTTTAGTAAATCTTTCGCACGATATAATAATCTGTTACCTTGTTTTAGTAAATCTTTTGCATGATATAATAATACGTTACCTTGTTATATTAAATCTTTCGCACAATATAATAATCCGTTACCTTGTTTTAGTAAATCTTTCGCACAATATAATAATCCGTTACCTTGTTTTAGTAAATCTTTCGCACAATATAATAATCCGTTACCTTGTTTTAGTAAATCTTTCGCACAATATAATAATACGTTACCTTGTTTTAGTAAATCTTTCGCACAATATAATAATCCGTTACCTTGTTTTAGTAAATCTTTCGCACAATATAATAATCCGTTACCTTGTTTTAGTAAATCTTTCGCACGATATAATAATCCGTTACCTTGTTTTAGTAAATCTTTCGCACGATATAATAATCCGTTACCTTGTTTTAGTAAATCGTTTGCACAAAATTATAATTCGTTAAATCTTTCGCACAATATGATAATTCATTATGTTGTTTTAGTAAATCATATGCATAATATAATAATTTGTTACCTCATTTTGTAAAGCGTTTGCACAATATTATAATTCGTTAAATCTTTCGCACATTATGATAAATCATTATGTTGTTTCAGTAAATCATACACACAATATATTAATTTGTTACCTCGTTTTAGTAAATCATGCACACAATATAATTCATTACCTCATTTTAATAAATCGCATGCACAATATAATAATTTGTTAGCTTGTTTTACTAAATCGTGGCCATGTTGTAATAATTTGTTCCCCTGTTTAAGTTAAATCAAAATGAGGGGACAAATTAGTACAACGTGTCAATGATTTACTACATTTTTTAATGGTTTTAGTTTTATTTAACTATAATAACCCTGGTGAGAAAGACTAACAGAAAGTGTTAAATACACAGACACACACTTGTACCTTGGTTGCAGGTCTTGCCGGTGAATCCTGGATGACAGCGGCACTGATCTGGTCCAACACACTCGCCATGTTTACAGCCCGACTCACACACAGCTACACAAACCAGACACAATTCATCAACATGAGTGTGTGTTGCATACTATTTCTGCAGTATACTATACTAGGCCTACGTGTGTGTGTTCACTCACGTCTGCATCGTCCCTGTAAGTTTCTCATCCAGCCCAAGCAGCAGTCCTGCGTCCGGCCGTACTGACACAATCCATCGGACAGAACCAGTGGCCTGGATGACCTGTGACACACACACACACACATGGGCAGATGTAAAGATTCATAGAAAGCAGAGCACATTATTTTAAAAGTACCTCACTGATTTAGACTTGTTATTTTAAGGTTAACATGTTTTTAGGGGTTCAAGCACATAGTGCCGAAACCCTATTGTAATTGTTAAATTTTCCGAAAATCAGCATTCTCCCCTAAAAGTGATTGGGCAGACCAAACTGTAAGTCGTAGAGATGTGAAATTTTGAGGGCTGGTAGTCACACCGTCTATAAAGTCACCAGGGCTCGCCCCGATCGGCCTGACGGGGGCGCTACAGCGGTGAAAAGAACAAATAACTCCTAAACTGTTAGGCATAGACTTTTACTAAAATGGCTAAAACTCTTGAATGGAATGAGATATTTTCACCAAACTTGGTACACATGTGTATGGGCTCAATCTTTCGTCAAAGTAAAAATATTGTGGCAATTGGACACTAGCTGGCGCTATAACATGAAAAAAAGCATGAAAACAGCTATAACTATGCAACCATTAGTTTGATTGACTTGAAAATTGGCATGAAGTGTCTTGGTCCAAGAAACCATGATTGTCTATGAGGGCAGTGGTGTATCTTGAAGAACATGGCTGCCGTCGGCCAATGAATTTTGAGCACCTATTAGACGAGGTTAATGGAGGCTGATCAGAACGAAACTCACACTGAGCATGTTTGACTCATGGTCCTAAAGGTCTTTAAGAATTTTGAAAGAATTCAGCCACTAGGTGGCGCAAACGGGTTTTGCACATCACGTGATGTTTTACACATCCACACACAATATTCATATAATTTGATAGATCTCCTCATGCTAAAAAACTTTGCCTCAAAAACCACTGCTGTCAATCAAATCGATCATTAAATATTCACGATTATGTAAAAAACCTACTTTTGCGAACTAGTCCTAGGTTTTTCGCCCGATCAGAACTAAACCAGTGCAGTTTACTCTCTCTGGACTCTCTAGATCAATAATTATCAAGCTTATCAGCTTTGGACAGCTATAACCAGGTAATTTAGAAAATGGGCATGGCAAAATATATTCAATCATATTCTGAACTTCATGAAAACAGGTGAACACATGTGACATAAGATTCTAAAAAAGCATGCAAACTTGTATGGAGATCGGACCATAGGTGGCGCTACAACTGTTAAAAAGCTTTAAAAACTATGTATTTCCTTAGTAAATTGCCTGTATTGGCTGTAAATGGTCTTTTCCATCTATGATCTAAGTGGTTACATGCTTGCTAAATAAAACATAGTACCTTTTTAGGCATGTGCTTAAAGCGCTTGAACCCCAATAATTGCTGTAAATAATATATATTGTGATCACAACAGTGCTAAAGGCAATTTATCACAGATTTACAACAATATATGTACAATAGAAATGGCACTTTAGTGGAAAATATGTTTACCTTGACAATTTCATAAATGCATTAATAGCAATAATTATAAAATTGGTGTTTATTTTCTTTTTTTTTCCGTTATCTCAGATGTCTCATAACTTTGTATATATCATAAATATATAAAAATGAAAGATTTGAAACATTACGAAAAATGAAACAGAATTCTATTACATTCCATCGCGCGCCTCCACTATTAAAAGCGCACTACGCGTTCAAAAGTTGCCATGGTAACTACAATTTTCTTTTCTTTTTTTACAATCGCAACGGTGCTAATGGCAATTTATCACATATTTACAAGCATATAGAAACTATCTATAGCGGGAAATATACCATGACGATTTCATAAATGTATTAAGAAATGAATTAATTATAAAAGTAGCGATTGTTTTAACGTTAAGTCTTTCTGTCAGATATGTCTCACAACTTTGTATTGATCATTAACGTATATAAGAAAGAATTTCTTCTGAAATGCAAAGTTGGCACTTTACCTGAGTGTGTCTGAACCTGCAGCTGCACAAATACCGATGAGAGAGAAAATAAGCATCACATCCATTATGAGAGCAGCAGTTAAACACACCAGATCTTCACTCTCTCTGTAGTTTTTCGCGAAAATATCCCGTGAAAAGATCTCGTCTGCTCCGCACAGAAGTTCGCGTCTGGAGAGCGTGAGCGCGCGTCAGGTGTGTGTGTGTGTGCGCGCGCGCGCAACGCTGAAGGCGATTCATTCTGCCACTGCCTTCAGAATGACATCAGTGTGTGTGTATGTGTGTGTGTGTGTGTGTGTGTGTGTGAGAGAGAGAGAGAGAGAAACAGAATGTATAGAGTTTACAGAGAGCTGTCAGAAAGTTTCCACTGCTGCACATGAGGAACTGAGTGGGTTTATGAAGAGCAGGGGCTGTTTTTGATGTGTGCGCGCGCGTGTGTGTGTGTTCTCCAGGGAAACGCATAAGAATACCAGGAGCAGCAAGGGCAGGTCTGAAGGACACACACACACACACACACACACACACACACACACACACACACACACACACACACACACACACTATAATTAGTCTAGGAGCTTGTAAAGTTTGCCGGGAACCTGTACATTTCCTCTAGCTATATCCTGTGTTTATAATTATAGCATTTATTTCATTTCAATTTGAAAGTATGTGTGTGTGTGTGTGTGTGCTGGCTAAAAACAGAAAGATGAGCAACTGTACAGCAACACCCTCACAACTGACATTAAAGAAATGAATAAAAATAAAACAAAAGCTTTAATAAAAACTACACTCTAAAATAATAAAGGTCCCGAAACGTTTTTTTTTGCAGCGATGCCAAACGAGCCATTTTTAGTTCCCTAAAGAACCTCTCAGTGATCAGTTCTTAAACCATTTATTCTTCACATCAAGAACCATAACTAGTGCATAAATAGTGCTGATGCTGATCACTTTCGGAACTATTTTTTTCCAGCTGTTGAGCGATAAAACACTGACAGCCAATCAGAATCCGTTCTAATTTAAGGGTTCGCGCATTTAAAATGGCGGACAACACTGCGGGGTTAATCGCCGAGGTCCAGAAAAAGCCACCACTGTTTGATAAGTCAAACCCCCTTTTAAAGGATACTTAAAGAAAATGGAAAACAAATCGGTCATACCTTCGGAATAAATGGTGATAAGTTTTGACGATATTTACCAGGATAACAAACTGTGTAACATAAAATTACCCCAGGGATCCAGCGCTAGTTTCGACAACATTGTCTTGCTTCCTTTGAAGCTGTAGTGAAAAAAACTAGGCGTTGTTTTTATTTCACTATATTGACTTTGTCAGCTTAATTCACTGTTAGATTAGATCATTACACTATATTCACTCCAAACATAGCATGCTGAGGACATCTGCTGGTTAAAGCTGTGTAAATGCAACAGCAACAGCAAAAACATGTTGAACACACTTTGAAACCGCATCGCGAGCTTAGAATAAACAGACCGTTATTGTTTGTTGGTGTAGACGCAAATTTAGTTATCGTTATAGATATCTTTATCGTTATCGTTCTTGGTGTGAACTGGCTTTTAGTGTGAAGAACATTTTAATAATCTAAAGAACATTTTCCACTGTAAAGAACCTGGAAAGATTCATGGGAAATTAGGTTCTTCACAAAACCATCAATGCCTAAAAAAAGAACCTTTATTTTTATTTCTCATTTTAATTCACTCCATCTCTGATGATTCAAACTGTCTTAGAAATCATAAAGCCTCATTTTAAAAGTGTGATTTCTAGAAATCAAATTAATAAAAAAGAAAATAATTAATCAAATCTTAAAACACCTGTGGCTATTTGAATAATAAATATACATTTTACTAGTTATATGCCAGGCTCTCCCAGGTGAAAAAAACATACATTTCTATAATGCACTTAAAGTGCTCTATTTTCGCACACTAATTTTGTACTTAATATACTATAAATTCTACTTTAATAAATTTTAAGATTATCTTAACATCTAAGTGTACTCAACTGTGCTATTTTGAGACTGCATGAAATATGAACTTAAATGTGCTTTTAATATACTATACCTGTATTTAAAAAATGTATTTAGATATTACTTATAGTACATTTGAACCCATAGTGTATACAAGTGGTAACTAAATTTAAGTGGTTTTTAAATACAGAGATAGTATATTAAAAGCACATTTTAGTTCATATTTCATGCTGTCTCAAAATACCACAGTTGAGTACACTTAGATGTTCTTAAGATTATCTTGAGTACTAAAGAAGAATTTTTAGTAGGTTAAGTACAAAATTAGTGTGTGAAAATAGAGCACTTTAAGTGCATTATTGAAATATGTTGTTTTTTTTTTTTTACCTGGGCTAAAATATCGTTCTGGAGTTTTGCTCCACTGTAAATGCAAAGATCTTGGAATCAGAAATGCGAAAGCATCTGTGCAGCAGTCACAGTTTCTGAAGTTCACAATTATACATTTGCCAGATGAATGATGCACATGGGACAGAACATGTGTTACTTCTTGCCTACAATAATTACAGTTTTTGCATCTCAGGTCGTTTTGGAAGTGACTTTTGGGAAGTTGGGTTGGGAAGTTTTGAAATCAAGCAGGGATATTAATTCCACAGGATTATATTAGAAACACTTTGCAATAAGGTTTCATTTATTAACTTTAGACTCTTAAATAAAGCTTCTTTATTGGCATCAATGGTTCCATGAGGAACCTTTAACATTCCTGTAATCTTTGCATTCTACAAAAGGTTCTTTAGATTATTAAAATGCTCTTCACACTATAAAATTGTTATTTTAAAGGGGACCTTTTACGAGATGTAATATCAGTCTCTGGTGTCTCCAGAATGTGTCTGTGAAGTTTCAGCTCAAAATCCCCCACAGATCATTTATTATAGCTTGTCAAATTTGCCCCTATTTGGGTGTGAGCAAAAACACGCCGTTTTTGTGTGTGTCCCTTTAAATGCAAATGAGCTGCTGCTCCCCGCCCCCTTTCCAGAAGAGGGCGGAGCTTTAACAGCTCAACAACAACAAAGCTGGAGAATCTCACGCAGACAAAATGAGGAAAGTGTTCAGCCTTACATTGTTCAAACCGGAGTCGACACTGATGGAGAGACTCAGGAAGAAGTTACAACTTTTAGACGTTTCTGAATGGTTAGTGGATAAATTGATGTAGTTGCTGTGGAGTTGATTCAACTCATCCACTAGCATGTGCCGTCATGTTCATCTTTTGTGTTGAATTGACCCTCGTTTGTGAAGCAGTCCGGCGTAAAATGACGGCATGGCAACAACACTCGACTACAACAACTCTTCCTCTTCTCTAAAGCAGCCCAACATGGCCCCGCCCACTTTGTTGTGTGTTCTCGGGGGCGGGGTTTATGTAAATTTTAGGGTTTGTGATGTCATAAACCTGAGAAGAAGCGCGTTGTACAAGCCGTTTATTGTAGTCCTTAAAAAGCGATTTCTGAAAAAGAAAATATCTCCATTTGCATTGAACTTTGAGTGTCGTAACTTTGCAGATGTTGTTTATGCTCAAACAGCAACATTACACACTAACTAAAGTTAAAAAAGTGAAATCATAATCAACCACCCCTTTAAAAACTGATCTCTGAAAGGTTCTTCAAGGTACTTTTCAAGGGTGGGGGGGGGGGGATGGCTCTTCTATGGCATCAATGCAAAAACCCCGTTTTAAAAGATTTATTTTTAATAGTGTAGTTTATGAACTAAAGATGCATTTTACATTTATTTAATGTTGATTTCAGCATTTATTAATACATTATAAAATCAAAAGTTGTTAACATTAGTTAATGCGCTGCCGCTGTGAACTAACATGAACATGAACAATTATATTTTTACTATATAAATAAATGCTTTATATTGCTCATTGTTAGTTCGGGTAAGCTTTAACTATTGCTATAACTGATGTTTTAAAATGAGATTGTATGTAGAGTGTCAGAAATATTAATATTTTAGTATTATGTCAAAAATGGAATAATTTATCTGACTTCTGGAGACAATTTTGTACCCGCGCGCGTGCGCGTTCTGTGCTCAGCTGGACCATCATCATGACGAATCTGTGAAATCAGAGGGCGATTGCTGAATGACATAAATCACATCTGGAGAACCGAGTTTCCCACGCTTGATGTTAGAATGACACCTAGTGCACAACAGCAGAGCTGCAGTTCTAAAGCAGAAACTACCGGTCATTTTATTGAAGATCTGAGCCAGTAGAGGGCGCCGCTGAGGTGTCATTGTTCCTGGAAGAGAGATGAACATCCATCCATCCATCCATCCATCTATCTATCTATCTATCTATCTATCTATCTATCTATCTATCTATCTATCTATCTATCTATCTATCTATCTATCTATCTATCTATCTATCTAAATGACAGATATCTATCTGTTATGTAATATTTATTTCTATAATTATCTATTTACATATAAATAATAAATATGAATACATTAATATTTAAATATCATTTATAATTAGAGTATATTTAAATATCATATGTGTGTGTATACATTATATATATATATATATATATATATATATATATATATATATATATATATATATATATATACACACACACACATTCAGTGTTCTTGTTATTTATATTTATTGCAGTGGTATTTATGGCGTCAAGAGCTGATTTTCCCTTCAAATCCCCTAATAAAGAATCTATTGCAGATGCGGCAAGGATTTTTCACACACACACACACACACACACACACACACACACACACACAAATTCCCAACCGACCGGGATCTGCTCCACCGGGGGGAAACGCCTTCTCGCCTCGGACCCGTTCTGTTTTAATTAGCCTCCCGGTGCCGCGGGTAATTACGGTAACGAGCCGCAAATGAACCGTAATGAACCGCAAAATTCCTCTAAAAAAACCCTCACACAAGACGCGGCGCGAAGCGCGTGATTAATAACCGTCATTCAGG
The DNA here is from genome assembly GCF_024489055.1 of Chanodichthys erythropterus. Taxonomy (NCBI): domain Eukaryota; kingdom Metazoa; phylum Chordata; class Actinopteri; order Cypriniformes; family Xenocyprididae; genus Chanodichthys; species Chanodichthys erythropterus. The sequence continues at coordinate 37,363,257 of NC_090240.1, forward strand.
CATCGGCGGGGGAAAAAAGGGGCGCGCGAGGAGTTGACACGCATTACCCTCAGCGCTGCGCGAGACCCCGTATGTCAGCCCCCTCGCGCCTCCCGCGCTTCCACAATCATTTCCCGCCAATGATCAGGAGGTGTCCGCAACGGCGCTTCCTCACCTCACACCCCCGTCAGCCACACGCAGCGCGACACACACACATACACACACACACACACACACACACACACACACACACATACACACACACCGGGAGGAGCCGTCTACCCTTCCGTCACCCATACCCGCCCCTGAGGACGGTGCGTCGTTGGCGGCGTCAATATTATTTATTATTCCCGTTAGTCTCGGTATTTAGCGCCGCAGCTGCTCACGGTGATCGTTAAATCGGACGCGTCTCGTTGTTTTGTGGCGCGTGTTTTTCTTGTAACGGGGATTATTGAGGCGGCATCAGCGCGCGGTGATGCTCTCCGTTAAAGGATCGTGAAGCGTCGCGAGTCTAAAGGTAAAGCTCGTCCATTTTCCGTCCTCCGCCTCCCCCTCCTCCTCCCGTCTCTCTCTCTCTCTCCCCCCCCCCCCCCTCTCTCTCTCTCTGTGCTGACGTGCGATGGCCAAGAGAATTAATCCGTCGCCTTTAATTGCACCGTAGTGTCCAGCGGTCTCACGCCCTTAATGACCTCTGATCCGCACGTCGGTGCCGCAGCAGGCGGAGAGTAATTACCGTAATTGATGCTCGAGGCGACGGTAGCGGGGGGTGTTGGGGGGGTAGCAGCGTTTCTCTCTCTTTCTCTTTCACATAAACACACACACACATTTTGACACGGTAACTTTCTTCTGCACGGCTTATTATCGCTATTGCTGTTGTTCCTCTAATTAAAACAACACATTTTGATGGCGTTAGATATAATGCTCTTAATTATTCCATACATATGCAAAAGAAATGTACATAAATGCATACAAAGCAGTTGCTATTTATCTGAACAGCGTTTTAATCTAAATGTGTGTATAGTTTTAAAAATGGAATTTTTGTTGTATTTGGAACCTAATGGGAATTAATTACAAATCCACTAATAATCCTACCGGATAAACTGCAGTTTTCTTAATTTTTTTCAGTTTTTCATAATTTTAGTTTAGGGTCTAATAATATAGCTTCCGAGATATCCATTAAGCTATTTCGTATGGATTTGAGGACATATTCTATATTGTCTGTAAATAAATTTTACAATAAATGTAAAAAAAAAAAAAAGATATATATATAATAATAACTTAAGAGATGAGAAGAAACTATTTAAGTCGGCATGAATTTGTGACATATCCAAGAGAAATTGATTTTGATTTTGTCCATGGGGAATTGATTGGATGGTTGTGGTTTGCTATTGGTGGATCTCATGTGAGTGACAGGTTGCTCCGCCCTCATGCCAGTAAACACATCATCAGAGAAGAGATGTTGCTGCAAGAGGGAGAAGTTATTTAGATTAAAGATTATGAGGCACTTGAACTTAACAAAATAATGATGTGCATGGATAAATAATTTAAAATAAATACGGCAATATTTTATATATATATATATATATATATATATATATATATATATATATATATATATATAAAAAAGAGTAAATTTTAATTTCATGATAATTTTAAAACAAACATCTCCATTCACCTCCACCTCTTTTTCCTCCACAGGACCACTGCCGTGGATGGTTGGGTGTTAGTGCGTGTTTGTTTTGCTCTGATGGCGAACATGAGCAGTAGTGTGTGCATGGAAACTCCACACGCTCATGGCCACACCCACGGCCACACCCACAACTACAACCCCACTCCCGGGCGGGACTTTCCTCTGCAGATCGACTCATGCGTGAACCCTGTGTTGGACTACAGTGCGCAGATGGAGCGGTACCGCTCTTTTGCCACCTTCTATAAGAACAGCACGGCTGCCGCCGCCGCTGCTGCTGCCACCCCGTTTCCTCAGACCGCCAAAATCGCCCGTATCGCCACGCCCCTCTTCCCCTCAGCCCGCCTATCGGCGATGCCGCCCTGGCCCTGCGACAACGCCATGCTGTGGGGGCGAAAGCCCGCCTCGGTTAACGTTAACGGACCTCACACACATCGGACTGGCATGTCAAGAGCGGAGCAGGTGAACGTGCACATGTCCGCCAAACACATTCCACAAGACTCCGCCCTCCCGATGGGGGCTGACAACTTCCTGTCGCCGCTCGCCGCAGAGCAGTGTCGCGGTCTTCCCGTAACGGGGGCCGAGTGCATGAACCGACTGAAGTGCCCGCCATCTGTGCCGCCCGGTGGAGCCGGAGAGCCGGACCGGGGCGGTACGTTTGGAGGGATGCCACCACTGGGTGGTCTGTCGCTGCCACCGGGGGTCATCGTTATGACGACGCTTCACTCTGGTGCAGGGTCATCAGGGGTTACAATGTCAGACAGCGCGTTTCAGATCGCCAACGTGGCGGCGGACTGCCAGCACAGCGGCTCGTCTTGCTCCGGCTCACCCGCCGCTCTTAATGGAAACGCAAACGGCAGTTGCAGCAGCGGCAGCAGCAACGGTAGCGGAGCGGCCAAACGCAAGCGCAAGCGCTGCGGCGTCTGCGCCCCCTGCAGGAGGCTCATTAACTGCGGCGTGTGCAGCTCCTGTCGAAACAGAAAGACGGGTCATCAGATCTGCAAGTTCAGAAAGTGTGAAGAACTCAAGAAGAAGCCGGGCAGCACGATGGAGGTGGGATTCGCACACACTCTCACACATATGCTGGGAGGTCTATTGAAGTGGGCTGTTTAATTGGGAATGATGTGGCTGGGGGTTTGGAGTAGAGCCCAGTCTTGGCACAAGCGGCCGTAATTAACCATCATGCATTAATGTGTGTCTGTATGTGTATGTGTGTGTGTTAGCTGATGGTTTGAGCCTTCTTATGCTGGAAAAATGCCCTTGCACTCAAGCACACACTTTATCGCTCTCGCACACACGCGGTCGGTATCGAGGGCTGAGGGATGAGGCAACACGTTGTAAGTTCTCTGTAATAATACAAAGACAGCTTAATCTATTCACAACCCGCTAACACCACTCAGTAGAATCAAGATCAGATCACAAACCAGTCCAGTACCATCAGATCTAGTTCTGCAGAGCCTAGAAACTAACCTAGTCCACGTTGCAGCTTAATCTGCCAATTTATGGTGCGGTCACATTAATGAAATTTCACGGGCAAAAAGCTCTATTGTCTATCATCCTGTTGCAAAATCTGCATGTGGAAACCTTTTGCTCTCATGCAAAATTGCCAATCATGTGGATTCCTATTGAAGTGACTGGATTTCGCCTGTGCAAATTGGCTGAACAATGGAAGAGTTTAAAGGCCCATTCGCACTATTTTATCGTCCAAACCAACATTACCGGATGATAACATTCTGTTTGCAGTTTTGTTGTCTGCTGCTTTAATGTCAGATGGATTCTGATTGGCTGTCAATGTTTTTATTGTTTATTAGCTGAAAAAAACACCTGAAAGTGACTCCAATGATATCTTCCTCTGTCATTATTGTTATAGTTGTGGTGTGGACTTTGCTACTCTCATAGACTTGGAATGAATTAAAACTTTATTTATAGTTACCATCCTTGGTGTGAACGTCCATTAAGAGTTCATTTAGTGTTCGTTCCTGGCACTCCACATTTGGGATTTCTCCATATAATAATGATTAAGGAGTACATCTGAAATATACAGTACTGAGGAGGCTGTTTGAAAACATTATATTTAAGCATTTGGTAGATGCTTTTATCCAAAGCCCCCAATGCCGGCGCCATGCTCTACTGTTTGAGCTACAGAAATGCCTAGCAAGTAAACTAGATGCTCAAAACAGTTGCTTGAGAATAATATGCAATAAGTGATACAACAGTCAAATAACGGTGCTTCAAAAGTCGCACTGATGTGCTTGATTTTTAAACCGATACCATTATTGTCTCTGTGTAAACTACAAAAACATGAATTTGTGAAAACGGTGACGGCATTACGTCTATGTAGTGTTTCTTTACAAAGTGACGTCGCCATCTACTGGCCTGGCAGGATAATACAGCAATTTTTCGCAGATCCGTATGAACCGGGATCGTTTTGCAAGCCATGTCATCTGTACATGAAAAGCGCAAAGGAACAACTTTTCTGTTTTTAGTACATTGTTGTTTTGTAAACATACCCAGTGTGCGCATATACAGTTTTTGCGCTCTTGGACAACCATTTTACGAGCTACTTAATGACTCAAACTAAACTCTTGATTGTCTTTCCATTGTTCAATCCTCACAAACCTTATCAAAATCCAGTGGCTAATTTGTAAATGTTTCCAGACGCCAGTTGCATAAACATAGCCACTGTTAAGACTGACCAACTAGCAGTTAGTTGGTGCAATCAGTCTTACGTCTCGGATTCAAATTAGACCAATCTGTCTTAAATAGATGACTATCTTGTATGACTAGTCTAGTCCTTCATAATTATCCAAAATCCAGTTCACAATTGGATACAAAAGAGACAAAGAGCCAACGTAAGCTGAGACATACACGGTAGTCTCAGCTTACGGAAGCGTGGTTGCAAAGGCCTTTTATGTGCAGATGTTTGAGTTGGACGGTTATATTCGCTTTCCCAATTTTGTTCTTATTTTGAAACGATCCAATACTTTGAATCATTGCATCTCATTCTGAAGATGATTCGCACCATTGTACACATATGTAGCACATGGTTTCTGAGATTAACAGGGTCATTATTTCGAGCTAAACTGTGTCTTCCCACAGAGAGCACCATCGGCAGGAGCTGCCGACACCTTCCGCTGGTTCTTCTGAAGAACTCGCCACCAACCCACGTCATAATACCGGACTAGAAGAACTGCAGGTCATACGTCTACAATCTGATCATACGGTTCCGCAATCAGGGACTCTCACCGCCCTCCTCGCTTTCTACCCCTTCCCCTCAGGACTCACTGTGGCACGGAGGCCGATTGGGGGGCGTCAGGACGCCGAGGGCAAGTCTCTGGGTCTCAGACCGACCTCACCTCAACCAAACACCAATGGACAAAGAGAAACAGAGACTTGATTTCAGTCGTATCAGGACCCCATCCGAGCTTAAAGGAACAGTTCACCTGGCCGAAATCGAATGTTTGGTCATCGTTTACTCACCTTCGTGTCATTCCAAACACTTGCTTTCTTCTACGGGAGACAAATGAAAATTATTCGAAGAAGTGAATGGGGTCTGGTAAACTCTAAAAGGACAGAAAAAACAGCATAAAACAATATAAAAAGTAGTCGTGCAGTATATTATAGGCTCTTTTTTAGTCAGAATCCATCGAGACGTGAGTGATAGATTCCCCTCATTTGTTTGCAAGGAGCATTCTTTAAAAATCCACTGAAGAAAGCTAGTCATACAGGTTCAGGGTGAGTAAATGATGACAGAAGGTTCATTTTTGAGTGAACGATTCCTTTAAACCACCTTTCTGTTGCATGGGTAGAAAAGTGTTTTGTTTTTAACTAAAGACTTTAAGAAATAACTTTGTTTATCGCTGTTGTGACGCCTCACTGTCTTGATGAATAAGAGACTCTTAGGATGGCTTGTTGATTAAATGTGATCCTTTTTGAACTGTGACTTTTCTGTGTGCCTCCTTTATTTGTGCACTGCATTTGTTTTCCATTAACATGTTTAGTTAAATGCGCAGACGGCTTGATTTAGGCTAGATAACGCTGGAAGCGTGCTGACGTGATGAGATGTCACTCGGAGAGCGTTTAAATGGCGTTTCTAATTCTGATCCCTTCGAGCACAGATGAGCAGGAAAAGATGGCGGAGGCATATCTCGGCGTTAAAGCGCTCAGCACATCACTGTACATGTCATCTCTTTATTGTTGGGCCTCTATGACGACTCCCATGTTGCTAGGCAACATGAATTACAATGACATGAAGTCCTGTGTTCTAGAATGAGGGAGGGGCTGAGAGATGCCTTCACTCTGCCTGAGATTTACATCACACGTCGCCTGTGTGTGTGTGTGTGTGTGTGTGTGAGGGACAAAGACATATTCTCTTGGCCCTTTTTAAAAACTAAAATACTATTACATACACATATTAATCACATAAAGATTAATTATGTTAAAATCTCACTATATACTCATAAATCAGAATATATATATATATACATATAGATGTATATAGAAAGATTTTAACATACTTATTATTTTGTTTAATTAATGCGTGCATCTGTAATCTCTATATACACATATTAATAACATATAAAATAAGAAATAATTATGTTAACTAAATCTTACTGTAGTTACTGATATATATTTATATTGAAGAAATAATCTCAAAATGATTTGAAACAAAGGCTGTAAAGGCATGAATATTTCCATGCAGGAACCAGTTTTTGCCTGTAAACCTGTCCTAAATTCACAAACAGCGACACCGACGGCTCATCCTTTGATGAATGCCGCTCTTATTCCTCATTCACATCCAGGTTCTGCTCCGGATGCAAGTGAACGCTGGGAATTTCAAGCATCATTAACTTAAGGCTTTATAGACTGGCATTAATTGTTTTAATTGAACCATTTTCCACCTCACAGGGCGAATAATCTAGCAAGAGAATTAGGAAAAAAGTTTAGGACCATTACATTTTTTTTGTATACATTTGCATTGTGAATTATTTTCAAAGCAATTAATCACTCTTTTCCAAATAATTTTACGACTGTATAATGTTTTTTTTTTTTTGTCATTTGTTATTCATACTGCGAATCTTTCTAATATGATGATTTTTTCATTTCAGTTAGCTTTAATTTTAATATATATTTATCGTCTTGCATTAACCTAACAAGAATTACATATAAAAAATGTTGCTTAATTGATTATATATACAAATATAGATCAGTGGTTACAATGCAAAAATGGTCCTAAGATAGGCTTTGTGTTCTTAACATAAAATAATATTTTACATTCATTAGATATTTGATTTTAATATCAAATGTATCAGACATTCATATCAAATCATTATCAGTTATTTTATTTATTAATTTCAGATCTTACATAGTCATGTCTAATTAATCAGTTGAATTTACCAGGATAAGTTGTCCTGTCCAAGTCTGAATTAAAATGTTAAAATACACAACAAAAAGTGCCTTATTAGAGAATTCATTTTCAATCAAGTTCAACATGTAACATCAAAGTAATTAACTAATTGTGATCTATATGTTCTATCTGTGTGTGTTGGTTAGTTAGACTACACAATCAGAGTTCATCAAATTAAAAAGTACTAGCAATTAAAATTTAGAGTGAGATAAGAAAGATTCAAGCTTGTAATGTTGTGTTTGGCATCCTCAGTCTCTCATCGGCCATGTTTGAGGCGTGATCTCCGTCATGTCAAACTCTCGGATGGCAAATGTCACGTCGCGCCATTTCCTGAAGTAAAACTGCTGGCGAGTGTCGCAATTCTGCACCACGAAACTCTCAATCTTCAACAGCGGCAGATCCTGGAGTCACATGACAAAAAGAATACATCCGTTAATGATCAAATACTTCAGGTAATAATCAGAATCAGTGTTAAAAGTGTTAGTACTAAAGTAACTAAAAACTATACTGACATGTTACAAAAATTACTAAAACTTTAAAATGAGAATGAAAACAGAACAAATCTATAAAATAGCACTGCTCCAAATGTCTTGCTCAGAGGGTGAAAGAGTTGAGTGTCACCTGGATCGTGAGGTGAGAGGCGATGAGGCCCCAGTCGCGTTTGCACTCGGCACAGAGCATCTTCTCTTTCTTATTGAAGCCTTGGAAGGTTTTTGGGTTCTTATGAGGAACAGTTACACAGCGTTCAAACATGGAGCGATCCAGAGCGATGTGATGAGACTCCTGCCGGAAAGAGAGAATGAGAAGGATGAAAGAGACAAACAAACAAAAAGATGGACACATCCTTAGTAATAGGTGGGGACACAAAACAGTTTTGATGGCTCTGAAAAGTGGCTAACACCTTTGACATAAAACATTTACTATAAAATATTTCCTTATGAGATTTTTAGTTTTAGTAGAGAAGTTTTAGTTTTAATTTTTCATTTAAAAATGATTATTGATATATAAATTATATTGATAGTGATTATTTTGTCATATATTGCAATTTGAACTGCAGTATGATAATAAAAAAGTATTGTTTTTATATTATTATCCCCCAGCTTCACAGAAGAGGCTTAAGCTAGTCCTAGACTAAAATGCATGTTTGAGACATTTCAACTTGTTCTGACAGATCTTAAAATATGTCAGAGCCATTGTTTTGTCTCAAGATGCACACCAGTAATGTTTTTTTCTAGTGTACATTTATAAAAGCTACTTAAATGCCAGAATTGAACTAAAGCCTAATCCTGGTTTAGGCTAAGCCCTGTCTGTGAAACTAGGCCTATTATATTTAATGCTAATTATTAACTAGATAGTAAAGTTTGTAGACAAAATTATATGTTTTTGGCTTGAGAAAGCCAAGCCAGGAAGTAGCTTAAAAAGCTTGAGCTTGAAGTTTGAAGGTTTTAAGTTTTTTTTAGATAAGTAGTTTTAAAATCTTTAAGTTTAAGTATTTTTAATATAAGTAGTTTAAAAAGCTTGACATTTGAAGTATTTTTAATATAAGTAGTTTAAAAAGCTTTTTTTAAAGGTATTTTTAGATAAGTAGTTTTAAGTTTTTAAGTATTTTAAAGAGAAGTAGTTTATAAATCTTGAAGTTTTTAAGTATTTTTAATATAAGTTGTTTAATAAGGTTGAAGTTTGAAGATTAAAAAGTTTGATGTTTGAAGGTTTTTTAAGATTAGTTTTAAAATCTTTAAGTATTTTTAATACAAGTATTTTAAAAAGCTTTAAGTTTAAAGATTTTTTTAGATAAGTAGTTTTAAAAGCTTTAAGTTAAGTATTTTAAAGAGAAGTAGTTGAAAAATCTTGAATTTTTTTTTTTGTTTGTTTTTTTAAATAAGTAGTTTAAAAATCCTTGAAGTTCGAAGGTTAAGTTTTATTTAGATAAGTAGTTTTAATAGCTTAAAGTTTTTAAGTATTTTTAAGTAGTTTAAAAATATTAAGTAGTTTTAAAAAATTACAAGTTTTTAGGTATTTTTAATATTAGTTTAAAAAGCTTGAAGTTTGAAGGCTTTTAAGATTTTATTAGATAAGTAGTTTAAAAAGCCTGAGATTTAAAGGTTTTAAGTATTTTATTTTATTATTTTTAACTTTATAAAAATTGAAGACAGAAATATATTGTAATATATAACTGTTGTAATGATACAACTGTACTTTACCTGCTTCACTCATGCACTGCATTTGATAAACACACACATAACGATTTCACATTTATTTAAATTAATTGTGCAGCCCTATATATTTATTTAATTTTTATAATTTATTTCATTATTAAGGTCATACCTGCACGACTCTGAGGTCGTCACTAAAGCAAGCAAACTTCTTGCACTTGCCGCAGAGGAGCTGGTAGCTGCCGCGTGTTTTGGGTTTGTCGGGACTGGCGCTGACGTGATCCCTCCGGGCCTTATCTTCTCTCTGCAACACATCCACCTGAACACACACACATTCAACGTCATGCAGAAGAGATGCACTAATGTTTAAAACATGCAGTGAAAGTGCCGAACCTTGTTACTGAGTTCAGCGGGGTGGCTCTGCAGTTGGACAATGGCCTCCTCCACGATTTGCTCCTTAATCATGTTTATGCGCTCCTTCTCAATGCATTCCTTACTACTGGAGATCAGGAAACACCGGCTGCCCTGCGCACGACCACGACCTACACACACACACATGTATGTGGTGAATCAGTGTATTTGTGTTTATACTGTATGTGTGTGAAAGAGTGTACATGTTTGTTACCTCGAACTTGCACCATCTTCACCACGTTACCCACATATTCATACATCAGAACCAGGTTGCACTGTGGGATATCGATGCCTTCATCAGCGACTGATGTAGCGATGAGTATCTTACTCTGATCTGAGTTCTGATCTGTGCTCTTAAAAGAGTCCAAAACCCCCTTCTTACTGGTCAGTGTCATTACTGCAGCACAACAACACAAACACACACAACACATGTGATCAAAACATGTGACACAAATGAAAACTATCATGTGTCAATTACTGTCTAATCTCTCTAATATGATTTTTACATAGTTTTGCATTACTGTAACGACAACTGTCATGAAAATAATGCCATATTACTGTCAACTAAAACTGATACCAAAGGAACATTTTTATTACTTAAAATTAAATAAAAATTAACCAAAAAAAAACATATATACATATATATATATATATATATATATATATATAGTGTGTAAGTTAATAAAAACTAAAATAACATTTAAAAAAAAACTAAAAACATTACAAAAATACTATTAAATACTATTAACTATTAATACTATTAAATATACTATTAACTACTAACTACAATTAAAATGAAACAATTTAAATGTAAAAATGAAATCTACTTAATATAAAAAAATGATAAAAATTGAGATTTTGATGTAAATACAAATTTCTAATAAAGCACAAAAAAGGTTTCTAGGTTATAATTTTTGTTAGAAATTATTGAGGAGTTAGAAAAAGTAGGTTTTGAATAAAATTCAATATGGCGGACAGTAAGTATGGTAGAATATGGCAAATTTGGTATCGTAGGACTCGGCATAAGGCAACAAATCTAATATGGTGAGTTAAATGACAATATGTTGAATTTTTCATATGTTATAAGCATTTTCATAAATTTCATTATATCTCTTGACCACTAGGGGGCGCTGACCTAAAACTTTACAGGTCATCTCAGAACATGGCCTCAATGAATCATACCGAGTTTCGTAACGATACATTCATGTGTTCGTAAAACAGCATTTTATGCCAAAAATCAAAATGGCCGACACCCAAAATGGCCGACCAAGGACTCTTAAGGAGACCATCCTCATGATTTTATAAGCAAAAATAGCCATTTTTTCTATCTTGGCACCAGTAGGTGGTGCTGTGACAATACTGTGCATGTACCCTCAAGTCATACCAAGTTTGGCGACAATAAACCCAATTCATTACGAAGATACAGCATCAAATCCATTTTTTGCATGCTCGCCGTCAAATTCGTTGACGCGTTATACTAGATTGGATTGGGCAATCAAAAATCTTTTAATAACTTTTCGCCTGGAGTGTAAGTAGATGCGACATACCAAATTTCATGCAAACTGGAGAAACGCCATCGGAGGAGTTTGAAAAAAGTAGTTTTTCGGAAAATTCTAAATTTTCATGAGGGAAATGACATCATACAGACGCATCAAATAGGCATGAGCCATGGAATTTTATTTGTAGGACTTACGCGTCAAAAGTTATGAGCATAAACATGATGAATCTTTGGACTGTTGGTGGCGCTAGAGGTAGAAAAACCAAATTCGCTACGATAAATTTCCAAATTTCATAACATTTTATCATCAGTTCTATGGGCTGCCATAGACTCAAGAGTGGAATAATAATAATAATAATAAATATAGCTGCAAGCAGCAATTACGGGGCCAAGCACAAAAATGGCACAAGAAGCAAGCCAACATGGCTGGGAGCATCAGACCAGCAGTAGTGAGCAATTAGAAAAAAAGTTATTAGCATTTTTGTCAATTTTGTTATATCTTTTGACCACAAGCTGGCGCTGGTCCGAAACTTCTCAGGCTCCTTCAGTGCATTGTCCTGATGACCCATACCAAATTTATGAATTTTGGTCAAACCCATCAGAAGTTATAAGCAAAAATGGCATTTTTAATATCTCCACTCCAGTAGGTGGCGCTGCGCCGAAACAGAGTATGCTGCCTCATGTCATGCTTGTGAAGACACATACCAAGTTTGGTCTGAATATGTCAAAGCACTGAAGAGATACAGCTTCAAGAGTCGTTTTTGCATCATGCCTCAAATTCTTTGCTCTGGTATACGAAAACGGTTTGACATATCGACTTGAAATCCATAACTTTTTGTCGGCATGGTCTGACGATGACACGGTTCAATTTTGGTGAAAATCGGAGCAACGGTCTAGGAGGAATTCGAAAAAGTAGGTTTTTAAAGAAAAACAATATGGCGGACAGGAAGTTTAGCTGACTATGGCAAATGTGATATCTTTGTTCTCAGCATGACCCAAGGAATCTACTGAGACCAGTTTCATTACAATTGGTGAATACAGTCAAAAGTTATTAGCATTTTTGTAAATTTTGTTATAACTTTTGACCACAAGGCGGCGCTGTGCCGAAACTTCTCAGGCTCCTTCAGGGCATTGTGCTGATGACCCATACCAAGTTTTGTAAAGATACGTTAATACGTTCGTAAAATACAGCATTTTAGCACAAAATTCAAAATGGCCGACGGCCAAAATGGCCGAATTGGGAAAATTGGATATAATTCGACTCGGCATGATTCCCCGAATCCAACGAGACCAAATTTATGATTTTTGGACAAACCCATCAGAAGTTATAAGCAAAAATACCCATTTTTCATATCTCCGCACCAGTAGGTGGCGCTGCGCCGAAACACTGCATGGTACCTCAGGTCATGCTTGTGATGACATGTACCAAGTTTGGTCTGAATACAATAAAGCGTTGCGGAGATACAGCCTTACTTCTGTTTTCGCAAGCACTACGTACAATTCGTTCGTTAGTTTTTCGAAAACGGTTTGAGGAATCAACTTGAATTCCATAACTTTTTGTCAGCATGGTCTGAAGATGATCTGATTCAATTTTCATGAAAATCGGAGTAACGGCCTAGGAGGAGTTCGAAAAAGTAAGTTTTTCAGAAAATTCAAAATGGCGGAAAAATTTTCATGACGGAAAATGACGTCATATGGTGCGTTCGATTCGTCTTGAGGCAAGGAATAAGAGGAAAAAAGAATTGTGTTTCTAGCCCTTATGGTTCAAAAGTTATTAACATAAATATAAGTGCAAATTTGGACAGCTGGTGGCGCTAGAGGGATTGAGTTAGAGACTCCAAATTTGCTATGGACAAAGGTCAGACTGTCCTCTGACTGTGTGCCAAATTTCACAACTTTCCCGCAAGCGGTTCTATGGGCTGCCATAGACTTCAAGAGCGGAAGAAGAAGAAGAAGAATAAATATAGCTGCAAGCAGCAATTACGGGGCCAAGCACAAAAATGGCACAAGAAGCAAGCCAACATGGCTGGGAGCATCAGACCAGCAGTAGTGAGCAATTAGAAAAAAAGTTATTAGCATTTTTGTCAATTTTGTTATATCTTTTGACCACAAGCTGGCGCTGGTCCGAAACTTCTCAGGCTCCTTCAGTGCATTGTCCTGATGACCCATACCAAATTTATGAATTTTGGTCAAACCCATCAGAAGTTATAAGCAAAAATGGCATTTTTAATATCTCCACTCCAGTAGGTGGCGCTGCGCCGAAACAGAGTATGCTGCCTCAGGTCATGCTTGTGAAGACACATACCAAGTTTGGTCTGAATATGTCAAAGCACTGAAGAGATACAGCTTCAAGAGTCGTTTTTGCATCATGCCTCAAATTCTTTGCTCTGGTATACGAAAACGGTTTGACATATCGACTTGAAATCCATAACTTTTTGTCGGCATGGTCTGACGATGACACGGTTCAATTTTGGTGAAAATCGGAGCAACGGTCTAGGAGGAATTCGAAAAAGTAGGTTTTTAAAGAAAAACAATATGGCGGACAGGAAGTTTAGCTGACTATGGCAAATTTGATATCTTTGTTCTCAGCATGACCCAAGGAATCTACTGAGACCAGTTTCATTACAATTGGTGAATACAGTCAAAAGTTATTAGCATTTTTGTAAATTTTGTTATAACTTTTGACCACAAGGCGGCGCTGTGCCGAAACTTCTCAGGCTCCTTCAGGGCATTGTGCTGATGACCCATACCAAGTTTTGTAAAGATACGTTAATACGTTCGTAAAATACAGCATTTTAGCACAAAATTCAAAATGGCCGACGGCCAAAATGGCCGAATTGGGAAAATTGGATATAATTCGACTCGGCATGATTCCCCGAATCCAACGAGACCAAATTTATGATTTTTGGACAAACCCATCAGAAGTTATAAGCAAAAATACCCATTTTTCATATCTCCGCACCAGTAGGTGGCGCTGCGCCGAAACACTGCATGGTACCTCAGGTCATGCTTGTGATGACATGTACCAAGTTTGGTCTGAATACAATAAAGCGTTGCGGAGATACAGCCTTACTTCTGTTTTCGCAAGCACTACGTACAATTCGTTCGTTAGTTTTTCGAAAACGGTTTGAGGAATCAACTTGAATTCCATAACTTTTTGTCAGCATGGTCTGAAGATGATCTGATTCAATTTTCATGAAAATCGGAGTAACGGCCTAGGAGGAGTTCGAAAAAGTAAGTTTTTCAGAAAATTCAAAATGGCGGAAAAATTTTCATGACGGAAAATGACGTCATATGGTGCGTTCGATTCGTCTTGAGGCAAGGGATAAGAGGAAAAAAGAATTGTGTTTCTAGCCCTTATGGTTCAAAAGTTATTAACATAAATATAAGTGCAAATTTGGACAGCTGGTGGCGCTAGAGGGATTGAGTTAGAGACTCCAAATTTGCTATGGACAAAGGTCAGACTGTCCTCTGACTGTGTGCCAAATTTCACAACTTTCCCGCAAGCGGTTCTATGGGCTGCCATAGACTTCAAGAGCGGAAGAAGAAGAAGAAGAATAATAATAAGCGTACGGAACGCCAACAATAACAATAGGTGCCTAAGCACCTTCGGTGCTTGGCCCCTAATAAGCGTACGGAACGCCAACAATAACAATAGGTGCCTAAGCACCTTCGGTGCTTGGCCCCTAATAAGCGTACGGAACGCCAACAATAACAATAGGTGCCTAAGCACCTTCGGTGCTTGGCCCCTAATAATAAGCGTACGGAACGCCAACAATAACAATAGGTGCCTAAGCACCTTCGGTGCTTGGCCCCTAATAATATTAAGGGTCAAGCCCCGATAGTACAACTGTAAGGTTACAATTAGGGCTGGGTAAAAAAATATTGATTTCTCGATTTTAATCCATTCTCATTTTTATGAACCGATATTGATTCTTAAATCCCAAGAATCGATTAGTCTAGTCTGTTTTCAGCTGATGAATGAGCAGAATATGTAGCTCCTCCCATTCAATAAATCACAATAATCTTTGTTACTTTTGAAATGAAGCAAAGTCTCAGATTTCAAATGACGTCCATCTTATTATGAGATTCAGAAAATAAAAACCGTTTTGGCGCTGTTTAATGTGGCGTGACGGATCGCTTTAGCGCCTCAGTTAAAGAGAAGCATGTGATCATCCTCTCCTCCGCTTCAATACCAGTTACAGCGAAATAAACATGAACATCTGAAGGTATGTTAAAATATACAGTACAACTTACTGAAATCCGTATCATGTCTCGTGTAATCGCTCAATCAGTGCTTCAAACAGCTTGTAAACAATGTCACGTAACGTCACATTTCCCTCAGAAAAACATATTCAGTGACCATAAACATAGATATAGCTATGCACCATTATATATTCATTATAATTTTTAATGTTCTTCAATATTTAATGCATGTTTGAATAAATCAGTTATGACAGCCGCGATTTAAATGTTTATATTTTAACAAAAAGGAATCGGAGTAGAAATATGATTATGTAAATCTAAAATTTACTTGAGTGTAATTTAAGTTTTATTATATGAATAAGTGAATTTTAACCTTCAATATTATTATAGTAGTACCAGCTTGCTCCCATGTGTAGATTTTTTCCTCTAGAAAATTTGGCATATACTGTAACTGATCCAATACAGTCGATATATATAGAAATCAAATCGAATCGTGAAAATTATGAATTAAATAGTAATATTCATTCTTAATTTCTTCAATTTCAAACATTTAACCATCTGGCTTTATTTTGGATATATATATATATATATATATATATATATATATATATATATATATATATATATATATATATATATATATATATTAGTTGCTTCTTTTTCAAGATTCCAGCTCTGCTCAGTCAGGAATTTTTTTTAAATTAAAACTTCAGTTTTATTATATATGTCTGTCTGTAAAACTAAATTCAAGTACTAAAGCAGAAACCATTTTATGATCATGACGCACATAAATCAAGTGAATGCAGTGATTGTGTTTAATTTCCCACCTGAGCCGGTAAAGTTGGATTTTCGTCCTTTTCCTATCAGAACTCCAGGCTTCAGGAACTTCAGGGAATCGGTGTCATCGATCCATTTCTTCATGGCCTTATATATGTGTAAACACACACGCGCGTATTAGATATCACATTTGAAGAACGTGCAGGAGTCTCATCACTGAGCTCAGACTCACGTCAGCGAGGGCGCGTGTCTTAACGAACAGGACGGTGCGCGTCTCTTCATTGTTGTGATACTCTTCCTCCAGGATGAACTTCAGCTCCTCTAGTTTAGGGTTCTGCTGCCCCTCTGTGGCCAAATGTAGCAACTGCGGCCGCTGACCTGCATTAGAGAAACACACAGACTCCCTGAAGTGGCTGATGTTCCTCCTAATCGTCTGTTTTACACACTAGGCGTCTGCCACAGGAAGCTGAAGTCAAATGTAACATAATGCTGATAAAGCAAAAGTAAATAACATTAAAGTTCTTTACTGTCGTAGAACGCAGTGAGTTTCCTCTCTGTCTCATCGTAGCCGGCGTTTCGGACCTGCTCAAAAAACCCGTCCAGATAATCAAGAGCATCTTTAGTGCGGGCGTCCTCATTAATGATCAGAGCGTCGTTATATTTCTGAAGGAGGATAAGAGAGCATCATCAGATTCTGATCACTCAAATTGAGCTGACTATCTATCTATCTATCTATCTATCTATCTATCTATCTATCTATCTATCTATCTATCTATCTATCTATCTATCTATCTATCTATCTATCTATCTATCTATCTATCTATCTATCTATCTATCCGTCTGTCTCACCCGCAGGTGTTCGGTGTAGTTGTAGAGTTCTCTGCAGATTCGTCTCTCCTCGTTGATGTCCTTCATCTGTATGACTCTGCAGCTCTTCTGAACTGAGACGATCCACTGCTCATATTTCTGAGAGCCGTACTCGCGGTTCTGGATGTTTGACAGGCTCTCTGAAGCACAGAGACACGTGTTAGTGTGAGTTAGAGTGTTTATTAGTTTGTCACAGCATGTTTATGGAGGGAAGGAGCATGTACCGATGTTGAAGGCCTTCTGCGCCAGCTGCTCGATGTTACCCATGATGTTTTTGATTATTCTGATGAAGGGGTCATACGTGTGCTTGGGAACCTCAAAAAATTCTGACAAGCACAGGCATGATTAATAATACTGTAATATTGTATGTGTGTGTGTTTCTGCATGTGAATCCTTACCTTTCTCAGGTGTGTGCACGTACGTCTTGAGCTCATCCAGCTGTTTCTTAACCGTGGTGATGACCCTGGTGTCCAGGTTGGCACAGAGCTGTAAGATATTGTTCTCTGCCTCCGGCCTGTTCTTGAAGGAACCGATGCCAACCGACGCCGTCAGGCCCACAATCTGTGACAGGTGCGATTAACATTAGAATAGAATAAAACAGAACATGATAGAATAGACAAATAAAGTCAAATAAAATCAAAAATAAAACAGGATAGGATAGAATAGACTGCAATAGATTGGCCTTCTATCCACCAATAAAATAAAATAAAATAAAATAAATGGATAAGGTTGGCCTACTACCCACAAATAAAATAAAATGAAATACATAAGATAGAATTGACGGCAATGGCCTACTATCCACCAATAAAATAAAATAAAATAAAATAAAATAAAATAAAATAAAATAAAATAAAATAAAATAAAATAAAATAAAACAAAATTGACTGCAATGACCTACTATCTACCAATAGAATAAAATACAACAAAACAAAACAGGATAGGATATAATGCACCACAATAAATAGGCCATCTATCCACCTCTAAAATAAAATACATTTAAAAAACATTTACCCTACAAAAAACAAAAATTGTAAATAATTTTTTATTAAACTTATAAATAAATAAATAATTTTAAACAAAATAAACAGGATAGGATAGAATAGATTGGCCTACTAACCACCAATAAAATAAAATAAAATAATATAAAATAAAATACAATAAAATAAAATAAAATAAAATAAAATAAAATAAAATAAAATAAAATAAAATAAAAAAATCGTTAAGATAGAATTGACGGCAATGGCCTACTATCCACCAATAAAATAAAATAAAATAAAATAAAATAAAATAAAATAAAATAAAATAAAATAAAATCCTTAAGATAGAATTGACGGCAATGACCTACTATCCACCAATGAAATAAAATAAAATAAAATAAATGGATAAGATAGAATAGACTGCAATAGGTTGGCCTACCCACCAATAAAATAAAATAAAATAAAACAAAACAAAACAGGATAGGATATAATGCACCACAATAAATTGGCCATCTAACCACCTCTAAAATAAAATACATTTAAAAAACATTTACCCTACAAAAAACAAAAATGAATTAAATTAAAAAAATTGTAAATAATTTTTTAGTAAAGTTCTAAATAAATAAATAAATTTAAACAAAATAAATAGGATAGGATAGAATAGATTGGCCTACTATCCACCAATAAAATAAAATAAAAAAATAAAATAAAATATAGGATAGAATGGACCACAATAAATTGGCCAACAATCCACCTCTAAAATAAAATAAATTTTAAAAAAGTTTACCCTAGAAAAAACAAAAATGAATTACATAAAAAAATTTTGAAAATATTTTTTGTAAATTTATGAATTAATAAATAAATAAATAAATAAATACATAAATAAATAAAGCAATGATTGGATAATTTAAAAGAATAGACTGCAAAGGACTGGCCATCAATCCAGGGTGTTATTTATTCAGCATCTAAGATTGGGTGTAGAATAGAACAAAACCAATCATGTGGCACCTGTGGCAGTGAGTGTGTGCTGGAGGCGAGTTTGGTGTCCAGGTAGCGGGTCATGATGTTGTTGTATGGGTGTTTTCCAGTCGTGTTGTGACACTCATCCAGCAGGATGAGAGACAGCACCTCCAGTGACGGCACCTCTCCGCTCTGCAGTGCGTTCACCAGGATCTGAGCCGTCATCACCACGATATCATGATTCTCTATGAGCCACTGCACGGACAGATCCATATCACCGCACATACCCGTCACCCTGCAGCACACAACACACGCTTTAGAGAGCAAGAACTGTCTGGATGTGAGCCATGAGTCATGTGTGAGTGTGTGTGTGTGTGTGTGTGTATGTGTGTGTGAGAGGGATCGTGCCTGATGCTGGGATCGGTGCGGGAAAAGTGTTTCATGAAAAGCTTGTACTGTTGTTCATAGACGTCAACCTTGGTTGCCAAGAACACAATCTTTGCCCGTCCAGGATTCTGTTTCAGGTGGTATTCACAGATGGCCAATGCCACAATTGTTTTTCCACATCCTGAGGAAAAGTGAAATGGATAAAAGAGGCATTTATGACAATGTGGCAAAAATGTGTTAATTGTATAAATTCAATAATGTTATATCACATAGGATATGGTGTTGATATGTTGATATTTCAGATAACCCCAACTGCTTAAGAAACCTATCCTAAACCCAGCACTTTTAGAAAACTACAGACTGGTATCCCTTCTACCATTCTTTGCAAAAACACTTGTTCAACCAACAGTCTACTTATCTCACACTACCAGTCTGACTTCAAAAGTGGACACTCAACTGAGACTGCCCTGCTCTTGGTTATTGAAGCTCTGAGACTGGCAAGATCAAAATCATCAGTACCCATCTTGCTGGGTCTGTCTGCTGCTTTTGACACAGTTAACCACCAGATCCTCCTGTCAATCCTCAAGACAAAGGTATCTTGGAGGGGTGAGGTGTCTAGGTTGCGACATCTAGCTACTGGGGTGCCTCAGGGCTTAGTGCTTGGACCACTTCTCTTCTGCATCTAAGTTCTGTCATTCAGAAACATGGCTTTTCCTAACACTGCTATGCTGGTGACACACAACTCTACCTCTCATTCCAGCTGGATGATCTGACGGTAGCTACTCGGATCTAAGCCTGCCTGACTGGCATTTCTTGCTGGATGAAGGAACATCACCTTCAACTCAACTTTGCCAAGACAGAACTGCTTGTGATCCCGGCCAACCAAACACTTCATCACAACTTCTCCGTTCAGGTAAGTTCATTATCCATAACTCCTTCCAGGACAGCCAGGAACCTTGGAGTTGTGATTGATGATCAGTTAAACTTCACAGACCACATTTCTACAACGGCCCGGTCCTGTGGATTTGCCTTATACAACATTAGGAAGACCAGGCCCTTCCTATCAGAGCATGCTACAGAACTCCTTGTCCAAGCTCTTGTTCTATCCAGACTGGACTATTGTTAGGCTCTCTTGGCAGGCCTTCTAGCATGAACTGTCAAACCTCTGCAACTGATCCAGAATGCAGCAACAAAACTTGTTTTTAACAAGCCGAAGACAATGCACGTCACACCTCTCCTCATAAACTTGCACTGGTTGCCAGAATCCACTATGATCACAGAACGACCACTGGCTCTGCACCCCTACACCTAAACTCACTTATTCAGACTTATGTGCCCTCCAGAAGCTTGCGTTCTTCAGGTGGATCTGTCTGCTGCTTTTGATACAGTCAACCACCAGATCCTCCTGTTAATCCTCAAGATGAAGGGCATCTCAAGAACTGTGCTCCAGTGGTTCAAGCCTTACCTCCCAGGTAGGTTCTTCAGGGTCTCTTGGAGGGGTGAGGTGTCCAAGTCACAACATGTAGCTACTGGAGTACCTCAGGGCTCAGTGCTTGGACCACTTCTCTTATACATTTACATGTCATCACTAGATCTGTCGTTCAGAAACCTGGCTTTTCTTATCACTGCTATGCTGATGACACACAAGTCTACCTCTCATTCCAGCCGGATGATCTGACGGTAGCTACTCGCATCTCAGTCTGAGTGAAATTTATTGCTGGATGAAGGACCATCTCCTTCAACTCAACCTTGCAAAGACAGAACTGTTTGTGATCTCGGCCAACCCACTTTGCACTGGTTGCCCATAACCACTCTCATCACAGAATGACCTCTGGCTTTGCACCCCTACACCTAAACTCACTTATTCAGACTTATGTGCCCTCCAGAAGCTTGCATTATTCAGGTGGATCTGTCTGCTGCTTTTGACACGGTCAACCACCAGATCCTCCTGTTAATCCTCAAGACAAAGGGCATCTCAGGAACTGTACTCTAGTGGTTCAAGTCTTACCTCTCAGATAGGTTCTTTAGGGTATCTTGGAGGGGTGAGGTGTCCAAGTCGCAACATCTAGCTACTGGGGTACCTCAGGGCTCAGTGCTTGGGCCACTTCTCTTATACATCTAGGTCTTGTCATTCAGAAACATGGCTTTTCCTATCACTGCTATGCTGATGACACACAACTCTACCTCTCATTTCAGCCGGATGATCTGACAGGAGCTACTCGGATCTCAGCCTGCCTGACTGGCATTTCTTGCTGGATGAAGGAACATCACTTGCTTTTCGACTAATACTGCTTGTGATCCAAAACCCAACACTTCATCACAACTTCTCCATTCAGCTAGGTTCATTATCCATAACTCCTTCCAGGACAGCAAGGAATCTTGGAGTTGTGATTGATGATCAGTTAAACTTCACAGACCACATTTCTACAACGGCCCGATCCTGCAGATTTGCCTTACACAACATTAGGAAGACCAGTCCCTTCCTATCAGAGCATGCTAGAGAACTCCTTGTCCAAGCTCTTGTTCTATCCAGACTGGACTATTGTTAGGCTCTCTTGGCAGGCCTTCTAGCATGAACTGTCAAACCTGCAACTGATCCAGAATGCAGCAACAAAACTTGTTTTTAACAAGCCGAAGACAATGCTACTGGGGTACCTCAAGGCTCAGTACTTGGACCACTTCTCTTATACATTTACATGTCATCACTACATCTGTCATTCAGAAATCTGGCATTTATTACTGGATGAAGGACCATCACCTTCCACTCAATCTTGCAAAGACAGAACTGCTTGTGATCTCGGCCAACCCACTTTGCACTGGTTGCCCATAGCCACTCGCATCACAGAATGACCTCTGGCTTTGCACCCCTATACCTAAACTCACTTATTCAGACTAATGTGCCCTCCAGAAGCTTGCGTTCTTCAGGTGAACAGCTCCTTGTGGTGCCATCCCAAAGAGGTAGAAATTCACTTTCATAGACCCTTACCTTGACTGTTCCAAGTTGGTGGAATGACCTGTCTAACTATTTTTCATCAACACTTAACACATTAACACTTACTATTCCATAATTATAATTTCTAGCAAATGGTATATTGGTATATCAGTAGCAGCAATGCTTGTGTGGATGCCGGTAGAACTTATTGGTCAGTTTAACTTGTTTTGTACATGAAAGTGTCTTTTGTTTGGTGTGACACACCTGTAGGGGCGCAGATGATGGTGTTTTGCCCCTGGACAGCAGCAGCCGTCAGCTCCTTCTGATATTCCCTCAGCTTAATCTCACCTGAACGATCATGTTCCCCTGCAAAGAGGGCAAAGGTCACATTTCAGCAAACACAAGAGCATTCAGGTGATGGTATCAAGATGTCGGGCTGTGTACCTGTGAACTTGCTAGGTGTCTCTGTGGGAGTCATGTTGTTTGCGCTCATCAGCATGTCTTCACTCTCAGGCTCCTCTCTGAACTCAAAACACACTGTCGTCGTGGTTTCTGTTGTCATGGCTTCCGCCTCCCTGTCCGATCCGCAGCCCTTCGCAGCCGTACCACCTCCATCTGCAGGACATACATCTTCATCATCATCATAAAACAGAATGAACTGAATGACCAAATGAAAGAGTGGCTGAATATTGCAGTATTACTGGACTCCAGCAGCTCCAGCGCCTGATCGAATCTGCAGGCATCCAGTGCAATCTTCAGCACCTTAAACCAGTTGGGTTTATCTGAGCGCAGGAGACTGTCGACTAGTTTCTGACTGGCAGCTATATAACCGCGATGGCTTTCCACCTGTAACATACACATACATACAGAATGTGAGGCCAGAAACAAATGTGCATACATCACACAACCGACCAACACCACAGAAGATGAAGACTCACCGCTTTGATCTCTTCACGCTCTCTGATGTTGAGACAGTCGTTCATGTACGCAAGCAGCTCGCCGGGCTTTATGAGTTTGGTGAATGATGGTTCGATTCTCTCCAAAAGCTTCCGGTGCTCATCCAGTTCCTCTAACTCACTGAAGTTCCACTCCTTAATGGCCTTGTGCAGACCAGTATATTCTACAGCAACATACACAAACAGCGATTTCACAGCAATGCCATAGAACAACCAATTTTACTTCCTCTAAGAACCTTTCAATGATCGGTTCTTAAAAAGAACCATTTTTTCTTAGTGTGAAGAATATTTTAAAAATCTAAAAGAACATTTTTCCACCTTTTGTGCAATGGAAATGTTCCACAGATTTTAAGTGGAAGGTCTATGTACACTATTTAATCTTGTTGGCTATTTACAATAACTCCACCCATTTTTTTAAATTCCAAAAGAAACCTGTCTGATAACAGTATCAGTGGTGTGGAGAGTAAGGCAGGTGGCATTAGATTTTGATGTGACCAAGTTCAGATCCTTTTACCCAACTCATTCTTCTCCCTTTTCCTATCGCATATCAACTCGGAGAAGCATTTATTTGAAATAAAAATTAAGAAAATAGTCAAAAAGTGGAAATAAGGTGCCTCACAGGTATGTAATAGTGGGAATAAATTGGTAGGTTTATGGCAGGTAATGTCAAGTACAAGTAAAATGTCCCAATAAAGCATTTTAATACACTGAATAAGTTGTTGTTATTGCATACTGTTTTATAATGTACTACAATACAATGAGGTGCAAATAGTATCTGCCACTATTTGCACAAAGTAGTGAAAAATAAAATAGTGCTACTTTCACTTAGTGTAAATAGCATCTATCGCTTTTTGTACTTAGTGCATCGATGCCTATAAAGAATCTTTATTTTTAAGAATGATACAGCATCTCTCATGAACTCGAGGCAATTATGAGCCCTGCATGAGAAGGACAATCTTAAACGGAGTGCATAAAACCATTATTTTACTTGCTCCTGTAATTACTGAACTCACCTGAGGTATACAGGATGTCCAGAAATTCCTGAAACCAGCCCACTTTTTCCAGATAACACATCTGGTCCAGCAGCATCTGGGCAGCTTTGGTCACAGACAAAGTCTCCTCTGTAGAGAGAATCTTTTCCACTGTCTCTGTGCCGAGTGACAGAATAGAATAGAATTGAATAATGGAATTGCTCAGCTGTTAACATTTAAACTAAAAACTTACAAATTGTTAAGAAAAAAATCCTACTCACTACCATAGTGTGAATCAGAGTTATTATTGTTAACTAAAACTACTATAAAAAATTATGTTAATTGAAATAAAGCTGAAATAAAATAAGTTATAAATATTAGTTAAACTAAATGAAAATTAGAAATGTTCCCTATGAAATAAACTGAAATAAGTTTAAGTTTTAAATTAAATTAAAATGATCAAATTATTAAAATAACATTCTTAACTGGAAATAAATAAAACTGAAATAAAAATAAATGAACCATAAAAAGCAATGTTTAGGAAAAAATGACAAAAGCACATAACAAAAGTATAAAAAAAAACCCTTCACAATATCAATAAAACAATAATAAAACTAAAATAACACTGGTATGTACAATATTTATAGTATATATTTCACATTTATTTTCTGTAGGATTCTTAAAAGAAATTACTAAAAAAGAAAAGTAGAAAAGTCTAGAGAAAATTTGTAAAAAAAAAAAAAAAAAAAAAATGTATAATCTAAATTTAAAAAAAGAAAAAAAAATATTTTAATTAATTTAACAGTACACTAAGGAGTAGGTGAAAAAGCATAATATACAATATTTTACACATTGCACATTCAATATATATTTGGGGGTCCTTTTTATTATCACCAATAAGTTACAATATCCCGTAGGACATAAAAGTGTTTTTAGGATGTTAATATTCCTGCAGCCACTATACACACACTATAGATTATACAATACTCTAAAATCAAATAACTGAAAGATGTTTTGACTAAGATCACAAATAGGCTATCTGCAGGTTTTAAGTAAGTGTTTACCTGCTGATATTTGTCCATTAACTCACCTTTATCAAAGTACGCCGTCATGAAGGTTTTGATAAGTGACGGTTGTAAAAACCGCGCGATATTATCGCTCAAGCGCCGCAAATTCTCCTTTTCCAGCTCGTACATTTTAGCGGCGATGCGGGACACGACTGATTATGATGAAGAACGGCAGGGTCCTGTCTGATCCGGAGCTCACAGCTGATCCAGAAACAAAAGCGAAACTACAAACAAGGAAACGAAAGATAATTTGTCGAAGCGGTTTCAAAATCTAGTGAGCTGTCTACATAGGCGTGTTCCAAACGCTCGCGATGCCCAAAACTGCAATCTTGTTAGTCAGCTCATGAAGATTTAAAACACAGAGCAACACTCCCTCACAAAACAACACAGTCTACCTTTCGTAAGTGCTGCAAAAACCACTTCGACAACAACAAAACAAGGAGAGTAACTTTATTCAACTAAACATCCAGAAGGCCCCTTTTGTGAGGCTTTTTTAATCTTCAATTAGGCGGGGAAAAAAGAATTTAAAAAGCCATGCAGTGACGTGACTGTTAATTTCAACGGTATTGAAATCAAAAGTGTCCCTTTTCCGAATAAATCCACAAAATCCTTAAAGGGGAATTCCCAAAATAATTTCACCTCACAAGCTCTTGATGCTAATCCGGCATGTTATGGATAATGATAATGGGTAAGATGTCCCTCTTAAGAACAATGTGGATTTACATTTAAACTGTAACATATTTAGATGCAAGTTTAACATGTGCAGGACGATGATGCCTCAGCAATTTGTGATTTTAGGAAATAAATGTAAACATTTGCTATTTTAGTTGTTTGAACTGTAAAATATTAGATAAAGGATAAACTTTTACAGATTTTGATGCAATTATTATTCATATATATATATATATATATATATATATATATATATATATATATATATATATATATTCATATATATATATATTCATATATATATATATATATATATATATATATATATATATATATATATATATATATATATACCCAGCTAACACACGACGTAACAGTTACGTGATGTATTCGTACTTTTTGGTAATGTCATGACTTACTAACTGACAACGTAACTACGACGTCGCATGCCAGTATTTCATTACCTTCAGATTACCATCTCACAACGTCGTCAGTACGTTCTCCTAACGTTATAAGATTACCAAGAACGTTCCAGATACGTCCTCTATTCGTAATATAGCCTATTGGTAATTCCATGACTTACTAGTAACGTAACTACAACGTTGTATGCCCGTAATAATATTACCATCAAATTACCATATCACAACGTCGTCAGTACGTTCTCCAAACGTTACAAGATTACCAAGGACGTTCCAGATACGTCCTCTAGCCTATTCGTAATATAATGGTCATTCCATGACTTACTGGCAACGTAACAGCAACGTCATGTGCTCATAATTTCATTACCATCATTTACACATTCTTTATATGTTATTATTACCAGAATTTGCAATATAAAACGTGTAATTAAATGTCAGACACAAGACTGAAATGTCCCCTTAAGAAAAAAAAAATGTTTCTTTTCACCAAATCAGAGTATAGATGACTGCTTTTGATATATAGTGACGTGACATACAGCGCGCGCCTCCACAAATGGAGTGTGCGCATGCCCACAGTATGTTGACAAGAGTGTAAAGTTAATTTTTCTGAGGGAATAATTTATTTTTCCAAGGTGACAACGAATAAATGGCTTTTATAAAAATGTATAAAGTTAACTTTGGAAAGACGCAAAACCTTTTTTTATTGTTATGTTTACGTTAGTGCAGGTGGCCGTTAGAGTTGCCATGGCAACCGGGAAAACATTCAAGCTGCTGGAGAGGACAGCGTCGACGTTTCTCCGTGTTTCTCGTCAGTTTTATAGCAATAAAGTTCAACAACTGCGTCAGATTGGTTGAGTAACATTACCCACAGTCTACTTTAAGTACTTTTGTTAATATTTTTACCTCTGTGATTTCCTTGATCGTCTGAAATATATGTTAGCAAAATGTTACGTTAGCATAGCATATGTTTTTAATGTTACTGAGAGCAAAACGTCTTGAATGCTTTTATTTTATGTTTCGCTGTAGGCTATATGTTTTTATTTATAGTTTGAGTGTCTTTTATTATTTTTATTTGGAGTTTTGTTCATGTTCTGTGTTTTTCAAAATAAATGAATTGAATTCATTTTGAGTCTGCATTCATCGTTCACAGCTGTTGGAATAGCCTTTACATTAGTTTGGGCAAATGAGGACATAAATTAGGTTAAACTACTGCATGTCCGCCCATAGAAAAATAAATAAATATAAGAATTACCAACTGATGACCAACACACAACTATTGATACACAACGTTGCCACGACGTCGCAGTTACTAACTGGCAACGTCACAAAGTGACTTTTCACTTTTCCCGCCACGACGAAAGTTTGGTCACCAAATTACGTTGCAGTTACGTAACAGTCACGTATTTTGGTTAGCTTATATATATATATATATATATTATTAATAATATATATTATTAATTTAAAATACTAAAACTACTGTATTTAAAATTTTAATTTGACAATTTAGTTGATAATTGAATAACCGATGACAGGCAAAGAGATTCATCTGAAAAGTACAATTATTCTAGGCCTATGAATATTTATTTAATTGCCCGTATTTTGATTGAAGATATGTCATAATAGCAACACTATGAATGTAAATTTAAAGATTTTACTGAACTAACCTATAGGTTTTAATGAAAGCAAAGATGTCTGAAATGTTCAATGAAATACTGAATAATATTAATAACCCCATTAATTATAATAATTATTCAATTTAAAAACACTAGTAACATACCACTTGGAGCTTTCTGTGCCGATTCTGGGTGAAATTATGACTTGTAAAGCAATACATTTATTACTTTTAGCAATAAACAAAACATATTAATTAATTTGTCTGTTTGAGGTAACAGGTTTTACAGCAACTTAGGGTGTGTTCACACTTGAAGTTCGGTTCTCTTGGTTCTTTTGGTCAGAGCAAAAAAGAAAATGATGCATTTAGTCCTGGTTCACTTAGTGTCCACACTGTTATTATTAACACCTTAAGATAAACACACCTTCCGTCACACATACAAATTAAGATCTGCTGTGAGGAGACGCGGTTCTGTTGTGATGATGCCTATCAAAGTTAAGTACAGGCATCAGAACCGACTATGTCGAGAAAAAAAAGGAATGCTTAAGCATTCTGTCCTTTTTAGGGTCGCATCATGTGACATCACCTCCTGTTATTGGTTTGTTTACGTCTTTGGTCCGTTTTGAGTACATATTTCATTCGAACCACAACAGAGTTCATTAGGACTTGGTCCACTTGTTTGGTGGAGTTCATTTGGAAGTGGACCGAGACCCATCTTTTCAGAGGTTTCAGTACACTTGTTTAGTGCGCACCAGGGTTCAGATGGCAACGTTCACACTTATTCAAATGAACCGCACTAACAGAGCAATAACACCATAGTTTGTTTTAATTGAACCAAACCTGCCAAGTGTGAACACCCCTTAATTACATAACCGGCTCCAAAGTCTACAAAAGACTACTAATGCCTGAAACAGTAGTCAAGCTATTTAAACCATTACCTGGAAGGCACAGGATTCATCGCTCTACTGCATCACATCCAACTGGTTAGAACACAACCTAAGAATCTTGATCAGGTAACTAATGTTGCAGTTTATAAAGAAAGACAAACAGATTTAGACGCTGGATTATACATCTATTAAATGCATTTATTGATTGTTGGCTGACATGAAGGACAGCTACTGTAAAGGCGGCTCGTTGTATTTTCAGTAGACATGATCAGTGAATTTTATGTCCAGGGTGTCACCATAGTCCTACATACACATAGTATACTGTGTAACAGAGGCATGGAGGCGCACGTCACCTGATCCCTGAGTTTAACAAAGACACAATTCTCCAAGTTCAGTGGGACTGAACAGCGAATGATCAACAGTGGTTCTCAACTGGTGAGTCGGGTCCAAAAAACAGATCACAGGTCTGTTAAGAAGCAGAAAATGCAACTAACCATATCAAGTACAGTTAGGATATCTAACAAGTTTTCCTATATATTTTGGTCGTTTTACCAAACGCCGAGCAAACAAGTTGAGAACCACTAGTCTAGATAGTAACCCCAATGCATTTGCTGCTACAAAGGTTTAGGGTGGAGGTTAAGGGAACAAGGGTTACCATCCAGACATGAGTGTTGTTGGGTTGTGGCACAGTAAGTCAGCACCAGTTTTGAGGAAGAGGATCACTGTAACTATAAACAACATGAACAATAATGGAAATGACAAAAAGCGTCTGAACGTTTCTTAAGCATCTGTTCCCAGCAGAAATCTTTAAATGAGTTTATAAAAACCTCTAGACTGGCTGACTGATTAAAATAAGCATCAAAAAGTCTTGATGTATGTCTGTTTTAGTTCTAGCTAGCAGTGTTGGTCACCGGCTCTTGCAGTCCTTCCCCATCCATGTTCTTGTTCTCCAAGTTTTCCGCAACTCCTCTCATGTCTGATTGGTCTTTTTGAGGACTAGAAGCATGTTCCTGTTGGACGGGAGAACTTGTGCAAGGACTCGGCTCCACCCCTGGTAGGAATTCCTCAAGATCTTGCAGTATAGTTTCAAGGAGCCTTGTGTCTGAAGGTGGGGCTGGTGTCATTGGGAAGGGATCAGGCAGAAACTCTTCGTGGATACTGCCATCCATATTTCTGGAGAAGTCGGAACTACTGCGGTCGACTACGTCTACCACACAGTCATTCAGGTTTAGTGTGCGCTCAGAGGTTGGGTCAGTGCAGCCCACGGGACTCGAGGACTCGGATTGAGGATTTGAGGAGGCCAAGGTACAACTTGTGTTCTGGATCATATCTCGCCCAGGAGTCCCGTCCCTCTGCTCGACATCTGCAACGGTTTGGTCTATAACATCCATGACACGGTCCAGACAGTCAATGGTACGGTCACTGTCGCTATCAATTGTGATCACCGTGGGGGAGCGGAGTTCCCTTTTCCGCTTTCGGTGCCTCCTCTTCTTCCGCTGGTGCCAATGCGGTTCGGGTGCCCTTCGTTCGTAGATGATCTCCACACTAGGAGATCGTTCCCTACTGCGTCGTCGCCGCTTTTCCTTGGTTGCAGTTCCTTCCCCGTGCTGCCGCTGGGCCGCTCGCTCCAAGTGTCGGGTTTTGTACTTGCGTTTGCCACTGGGTTTGTCCAAGCAGGACCTTTCAGAGTGTGAGTCAGCACTGCTGCTGCTGACCACCCGCTTGCGGCGTTTACGGCAGCGCTGTGACTCTCGGGGATGGTGGGAACCAAGGAACGAGTCAGAGTCGGGAGACCTGCTCCTCCTTTCCTTGGTTCTCCTCCTTCTGGAGTAGGTAGGAGACTGTGAGAGTATCTCCTGCATCGGGCACGAATGTTCTCGGCTCGTGTTGTTTTGAGAGGGAGAGCATTCGCTACCGTGTGACCCAGAGACAGGGCTGCTACTCCAAATAGACACCATAGGGCTCTGGCCGGACCAACTCGGAGGCGAACGTGTTTGGATTGGTGAGCAATCTGGGGGCTTGTAGTGCCGTGATTGTCCTAAACTCTTAGCTTTCTCTTTCTCTCGCCGATGTGAGCGGTCTTTGCGTCTTCCGTGAGCTCTGAGCTCAGAGTCGTCTAGATTCTGTTGTAAATGTGAACCATCTTTGGACGGTTGACCACGGCAGGACAAGTAGTCGGCCTCTCTTTCTCTGCTGTGCGAGTGTGTCCGTTGGGGACTGCATGAGGGAGCAGGGCCTGGGGAGGAACTGGGACTAAGCAGGTTCATGTGGGACTGTGAAGGGAGCTCCATTTGGGATGTCTCTGATTTTGTTACTGTGGCCGTTGTCTCCATAGGGGCCGCCTCCTGCTCCTCTTCCGAAGAATCAGAGGAAAGCTGAACAAGCTCTGGGGTCCGTTCGGCCATCGGCTTCACATATCCCACAATCAGGCACTCTTCCTCTTCGTTATCTTCCCCCTGTCCAGCTGACATGTTGCCACTCGCCGCATGGTCAGTTATGTCAGGGTTGCTGAAAGGCAGAGCTGTGCTTGAGCTTGGCTCTGCCCCCTCATCCATTGATTGGCTAGAAGAGGGAAAGATGGTTGAATAAGAGGGACCAGGTGTCTCGTCATCCCACGCTGACTGACTCAGCAAACTTTCCGTTCCACTTGCAGTGGCAATGGATGCAAGGCGTTCCTGGGCAGCAGAGGGATTTTCTGTCACATTGTCCTCACTGTCATTATCATCATCCTGTGAGAAAAGATAATGACAAAAATTAAGACTGAACCTCATACACTTGCATAAACAGAACCAAAACCCCCATAATGCCCTCCTGCTGTTCTCTGACATTATCTGCTTACAATAAACAGAAACATATGCTGTGTCCCAATTCACCTACTTATACTACATCCTAAAAGTATGTACTGTTTTTGTAAAGAAAAAGTACATACTTTTGAGTGTGTAGCAAAAGAGTATGCAAGATTTGGGACATACTACCTTGTCATATTTTCGTCTTTAACGGACGTTCTGTCGCTTAGTTACGCAACCTGTAACTGTTTAAACTACCCTGTCAATCATCTTATCACAGTTAAAATCCTCCACATTCAGTTTAATTTCCTACCGTTTCTGAGAGAAATGTAGTCGCACATTTATCTTTCAGTCATATGTTTGTCATGCAGAGAACTCCTCATCTTTGCATAATGATGCATTTAAAAGTTAATGTCCAAACGCATCGTTATAAAAGTTCACAATGCTGTTGCAGATGCAATATAATGTGGATAACATTTAATAAATATCTTTTCGTCAGGTTATACTGATTATTAATCATTCAAGCCCCTTTATCTTAACCGCTCTGCTCAACCGTCGGTCTCGCACATCCGTCATGTTTGTAGTTTTTTAACACTTTTTATTTGTATTTGTAGTTTTAATCGAATCCTCATCCACAGCGCAATGTGTTATGGGCAATATTAGCCGTTAGAAGTGTGCACGGATCTGCACTTCGAATTCTAACTTGGAAAAAAGTAGACCATCCGGGTATCTTTGGAATACTCATTTCAACATACTAAGATTTGGGACATACTAATTATTTTTTTCGAATACTATTTAGGACAGATAGTATGCGAATTGGGACGCAGCAATAGTGTCACAACACTTCATAGGGGACATTTTCAAGAGAATGGTAACCTAAATTATGGTCTGCTCCTTACACAGCTATATACAGCTTTATACAGCTATCATATGACTTACGTAGAGATACATATTCAACAATTTACGAATTTCCAGAGGTGGACAGTAGTTAAGTATCTTTACTCTGCTTAAGTACATTTTTTCCAAGTGTCTGTATTTTATCAGAGGTTTTTTCTTTGGAATACATTTGCTTCACAATATTCCCAAGCATAATATTGTACTTTTTACTGCACTACATTTCATATTGAATTTCACTTAATACTCAACTACATTAGAAATCTAATACTTTCTTATTTTTACTCAAGCACGTCAAAGATTTACTTGAGTACAAGTAAGAAAGTACTACATTTTTAATGTACTTAAGTATTAAAGTAAAAAAAACAACAACTTTTATTTATGAAATGTAGTGCAGTAAAATGTACAACATTATGCTTTGAAATGTAGAGAAGTTTTCCAAAGAAAAAAATCTGATAAAGAGCAGATACTTTAATTATATTTTTTATTAATAATTAAAAAAATTTGAGTAAAGTAAAAATACTTCACTATTGTCCAGCTCTGAGAATTTGATAGGACGCCTTGTTCCAAAGTGAAGTATACATCATATTAGTTTGTGTATTCCTTGAGAATCTAACTTATGCAAACACATACTCTACCAGTGGAAGAAAAGGAACAGGAAATCATGGTTGTTTTTTTCTGTCATTTTTGTAGCTTGACACCCCTCGGTCACTGATTTTAGGGTCAATCCATCTCTAGTGGTCCAACGGAGGTTTAAATTTTGACCTCCATGTACTATTTTTATTTTACTTGGTTAAAACAGTTTCAGTGTATCAGGTGAGTCAATGATTTAATGACCCGTTCATAAAGTCAGTGGACAACATTAAAACAGTGTGAGTATTCTGCTTTACATCTTAAAGGGATAGTTCACCCAAAAATTAAAATTATCCCATATTCCCAAGCTCGTGCAGGAAGTGGAAACCAGTTATTTTAGTTAATAAAGTTTTAAATATGGATATTTTTCTCACAAAAACTCATTGCTTCGCTTCAGAGGGTCTTTATTAACCCACGGGAGTCTTATGGATTACTTTTATGATGGATGGATGTGCTTTTTTGGGTTTCAAAATCACAGACCACCATTCACTGCCATTATAAAGCTTGGAAGAGCCAGAATATTTTTAAATATAACTATAAGAAGATAGTCATATACACCTAGGATGGCTTGAGGTTGAGTAAATCATGGGATAATTCTCAATTCTGGGTGAACTATCAGAACAAAATGAAGTCAAGTAAATTCAGAAAGAAATTGTTAAGTCCATTTCACACATGATCAGTTTGCAGTACGTATGTGGTGCAGAATATACGTATACAGTGCGGCTGAATACCACAAATTTAACTATTTCATTATCTCCATTACGTTGATTTCAAATCTGAAGTTACTGAAAAGGTTTTTCAGCACTGGATTCCCTTTGTACAGTAACTGAGGTATTCACGCTTAACAATGAATATTAAAGGGTTAGTTCACCCAAAAATGAAAATAATGTCATTAATTACTCACCCTCATGCCGTTCCACACTCGTAAGACCTTTGTTCATCTTCAGAACACAAATTAAGATATTTTTGATGAAATCCGATGGCTCAGTGAGGTCTGCATAGCCAGCAATGACATTTCCTCTCTCAAGATCCATTAATGTACTAAAAACATATTTAAATCAGGTCATGTGAGTACAGTGGTTCAATATTACTATTATAAAGCCACGAGAATATTTTTGGTGCGCCAAAAAACCCAAAATAATGACTTATTTAGTGATGGCCGATTTCAAAACACTGCTTCAGGAAGCTTCGGAATCTTTTGTGTCGAATCATGATTCAGATCGCGTGTCAAACCACCAAACTGCTGAAATCACGTGACTTTGGCACTCCAAACCGCTGATTCAACACACTCATTCATAACGCTCCGAAGCTTCCTGAAGCAGTGTTTTGAAATCGGCCATCACCAAATAAGTCGTTATTTTGTTTTTTTTGCCGCACCAAAAATATTTTTGTGGCTTTATAATATTAATATGTAACCATATGAACTGATTTAAATATGTTTTTAGTACATTAATGGATCTTGAGAGAGGAAATGACATTGCTCCGGCATCACTGAGCAATCGGATTTCATCAAAAATATCTTAATTTGCGTTCCGTAGATGAACGAAGGTCTTATGGGTGAAAACGGCATGAGGGTGAGTAATAAATGACAGAATTTAAATTTTTGGGTGAAGTAACCCTTTAACAAAGTATTACTTCATTCATTACTTCTAAACAGATTTATACGTAAGTGTTCATGTGTGAAACGTGTGTCAGTCGACACTAAATCTAATGTTTCCCAGAAAGCACTGATGTTTGTATGTCTCACCTCAGAGATGGCGATAACAGAAAGGTCCGAGCTGCTGCCCTCCTCGTAGCTGGGAGCGGGACAGTCGTAAATGGCCTGCTGGTCATACGCCTCCATGTTGAGCGTCGAGCGGGCGAAACTCACCAGCTCGTGCAGGAAGTGATCGGTACGCGCCAGCAGGAAGGGGCGGAGCTCGTCCCGGATGGCCGAGTCCTCCATGTCGTAGTTCATGATGCGCGAGATGATGATGTTCTGCACGATGTTCACCAGCGATCCGTGAGAACCGTACAACACCGTGAGCTCGCGCTGTAGCCAAGGCAAAAGTCGGCGCAAACATCCAGGGTTTTGTCGTAAGAACGACGCGGAAATGTCCCTCTGCCTGCCGACGTCTCTTGTGTTGCGCACACGTACGCCAGTCCTATAAAGCGCACGTCGAAACGCTACAACATCCTGTTCCCGCAAGCGCCGCAGGCTCCGGCCCTCGCCCCGCCCTCGTCTGCACGCCGTCAGTCTCAGCACCATCTGGTGCATGTCCTGGTTTCCTGTTAGCGCCGCCGCGTCTGAGAGACCGTCAAACATGACGTCGTCCTCCAGCGGAGGGGAAGAGGAAGGGGCGGGCTGTTGCACTCTTTGGCTCCGCCTCTCTCTGCCTCGGAGGACTCGGGGGCGGAGCACGCGCTCGGGCGCATTGCCAGCGGCGGCGTTCACAGCCAATCCATTCTCCACCGGCGGCAGCACAAACTCCTTAAAGTCAGTTTCCCCTTTGACGGAGTGGAATATGGAGTGGAACGGCTGCTTGCAGAGCGGACACTCTGCTTTGTTTTTGGACCACTCGTGGATGCAGCGGAAACAGAACCGGTGCAGGCAGCGGTCCAGCGATGCCACGTTATTGAAGCCGTCGAGGCAGATGGGGCATTTGGAATCTGGCGACGCATTGGCTAATAAACGCTGGGAAGATTTGGCAACGCTGTCTCTCTTCCTCACACGCAACTTCATCTTAGTGGGCGCCATCATCTACGGCACACACAAAACATCATACATGAATATAGATGCTTCCTATATTACATTTTATCCAATGCAACTTATAATGAGGCACATTGCAAACAATTACATTTACAATCTGTGTCAACTCACCAAAAAATATTCTGGCGAAAGCCAAAATATTCAATGCCATAGATGATGTCTGAAGAATAAATAATGCTGAAACTGAACCACAGCCTTAAAAATAACAAGGTGAAAAATTTGGAAACATTAATATTTTTAATGTTTTTGAACGAAGTCTCTTATGCTCATTAAGGCTGCATTTATTTCATAATAAATACAAAAAAAAAAAACAATATTATTGTGAAATATTAATTATGGTTTTCTATTTTAATATACTTTAAAATATAATTTATTCCTGTGATCAAAGCTGAATTTTCAGCATCATTACTCCAGTCTTCAGTGTCACATGATCCTTCAGAAATCATTCTAATCATTTAGTGTGTAACTAATTTACATAAATACATTAATAAAAATATTAATTTAAATTAAGATGATTCAAATTGAGTAATAAAGCCATTTTTGTGTCCCTGAAGACAATGACCTTACCGAACACATTAAACACTGATAATTATGTTAAAAAATGACACTAAAAATGTGACATTTTTCAAAAATAAGCAGTTAAACTGCTGTATTTTCATCGAGGATCACTGAACATCTCTCTCTTGCCTTCAAGGCAGCGATTACAAAACACCTTTGTCGATAACAGACGGATAAATAAATGAAATCTGATCAAAAATCAAACAAAAAGGCAGTTTTATGAAACACATTCTCACCTGATCATCACCTCCTCATCACAAAACCGCGAAAACACCGTAAATAATCCGACCCGCATGCGCGTGCGCCCGTAAACACATCTATATCACATTAGCGTCATATCCGTGATGATGAAAACGCAAAATTAAAGAAAATGTACATAAAAAACCGATGGAAGTGAAGGAGTTTCGCACTGCTGTAGAGAAACAGAACATACAGCAGAGCGTCTCTTCCGGCAGACGTCACGAGCACGCGCGCCACTAACGGACTGGAGCGGTACTGCACCTGCACCGCGAAACACGTGACCGCACGCGCTTTGTTTGTTTGTTTCTTTCAAATATATAAACTATTATTATTTTTAAATTTAAATTTTTGTTATTATTAAATAAATTAAATAATTATTTTAATGAATATTTAAATATAATTAAATATAATTAAATAAATAAATAATCGGCAGTGGAATTAAAGGTTCTTCCGGTCGTTGTCGTGTACTTCCGGTTGGGCTCTGGTTTAAATGTAAGATTAACATAAACAGACATAAAACGATGCAAGTCAGTCGACGCTGTTTGGACAGAATATTCTCGATCGTGAGTATAAGACGCTACAGAAAATACAGTTGTTCATGATATAAACTTATTTGCAGATTTGGGTATTTTAATAAATTATTGAAGATATACAGGCTAATTAAGAAGGTAGATAATAGTAACGTTAGCTTTTCCAATGAACCAAAACGATAATGGTTTTAGATTTAAGAAAAAAAACAAGAGTAGAGATACAATCTTATAATCTTCTTTAATAAGATGGAGGTTGTTTGTGTTGCTGTAGGTTCTTGTGTTCCTGGTTCTGCTGTCCTGGGGCTTCGTCATCTACGGCACACGAATCGCCGCCCAATGGGAGCTGGAGAAGAGAAAACAGATCAAGACGTGAATCAACACAACAACAAACATGTCTTCCGTCGATACTCATCTAAGGCCCATATCAGAGGAAACGCCCTTAAACCAGCATATATCTGGAGGTCCAGACTGAATCAACGCCAGAACCGTGTTTAGAATAATGTGTGATTTATTTATATTCCTCTTCTTGATTTGTTTTATTCAACGATGTAAATACTTCCATTTTTAAATGTATATAATTTCAAACAGAAAGTGTTTTTCTTATTAATATTTGATCTAACACTGTATTTTTTTTGTCAGATCCTAAGAAAAATATTTAAAATGTAAACATGTTTTGTTTTCATTAAATTAAATGATTTACATACTTAAATTTTGTAATATATGTTTTTCAAACAAAAAGGCTTTTCATTATTTTTTTTAAGTAATGACTATTTTTTTTTCTTTAGATCTGACACTTTTTTTGGTCAATCAAAAAATAATTATTTAATAATAATAATAATTTATTTATATATATATATATATATATATATATATATATATATATATATTTATTTATATATATATATATATATATATATATATATATATATATATATATATATCATATGAAAATCCCTTTATTAATTAAATAATTTTTCTTCAGACCTGACACTGTATGCTTTTGGTCAGATCTAAAGCAAACAATAGTTAGCCTATTTAATAATAATAATAATAATAATAAAAAGTTAAAAAAAACTAAAATCCAGGATGAATCAATGCCAGAAATGTGTTTAGAATTTCGAGTAAATAATGGGTTATATATATATATATGTATTTCAATCAATCAATCTTTCATTTGTTTACATCAACGATGTAAATACCTCCATTTTGAAATATGTTTTTCAAACATTTTTTTAATTAAATAATTCATTTTCTTTAGATCTCACCAAAATATAGGGTAAAATACAAAATATTAATTTTTTTAATTACTTAAACACGTTTCTCAAACAACAAGGTTCTTTATTCATTTTTTATGAAATAATTATTCTTTAGATCTGACCCTGTATTTCTGCTATACTATCAGCCACTAGGTGGTGCAGTGCACTAGATAGGCACACTACACTGGGCTCGCGTGGAGATCTGAGGAAAGAACGTGGAATATTCCAGTTTGTCTATTATTCATTGGTTCTGTGTGCTCATGCAAAGATAATAAACACGAGACAGAACTGAAAGCAGTCTTAGAAAGGTAATACAAAGAAATTAACTGGTCAAAAGGCAGTCATTAATTAATATTGGCAGTGTGGACTGCGGTCAAGCCAGCCGCAGTTTGAAAATACACGGTCAAGCCAGCCGCCAAAAAAAAAAAGTGTGTGCGCCTATTACTATAAATACGGTAATTTCAGGAACAGCAGAGAGAGAACGCGCTTTCAGAGCGCTCGAGTTGTCCATATCTATCTATCTATCTATCTATCTATCTATCTATCTATCTATCTATCTATCTATCTATCTATCTATCTATCTATCTATCTATCTATCTATCTATCTTTATTCAGTCTAATATATAAAACATCTCTTTCTTTCTTTCTTTCTTTCTTTCTTTCTTTCTTTCTTTCTTTCTTTCTTTCTTTCTAATATATCTCTCTTTTTTCTTTCGATTATATATCCATCTCTTTCTTTTTTCTTTCTAATGTTTCTTTCTCTTACTATATCTTTCTTTTTTCTAATATATCTATTTCTTTTTTCTTTGTAATGTCTATCTTTCTAATATTTCTATCTCTCTGTTGTTATTTTCATATATATATATATATATATATATATATATATATATATATATATATATATATATATATATATATATATATATATATATATATATATATATATATATATATACATAATGACAATTACTCTTGAATTAAATTGTGTTACTGTCTGTCTTACTGCATAAGGATTACTGTCTGATTAGGCCTATAAAGACCTCATTTTGAATAAGTAGAAAATACCAATGGTCTGTTTCTATAGGGGACGTCCCATACAGTATGCATACCTCAGAAATATCGCTTTTACTGCAGCATTTTGGAGATATGCCACATTATTCGACTTCAAAGGCCTATAAACACCTCATTTCAAATAAGCAGAAAAAACAAATGGTCTGTTTCTATAGGGGACGTCCCATAGAGTATGCATACCCAATATGAGTACATTTTACTGCAGCATTTTGGAGATATGCCACATTATTCGACTTCAAAGGCCTATAAACACCTCATTTCAAATAAGTAGAAAAAACTAATGGTTTGTTTCTATAGGGGACATCCCATAGAGTATGCATACCTCATATGAGTACATTTTACTGCAGCATTTTGGAGATATGCCACATTATTTGACTTCAAAGGCCTATAAAGACTCAATTTCAAATAAGTAGAAAAAAGTAATGGTCAGTTTCTATAGGGGACGTCCCATAGAGTATGCATACCTCATATGAGTACATTTTACTGCAGCATTTTGGAGATATGCCACATTATTCGACTTCAAAGGCCTATAAACACCTCATTTCAAATAAGTAGAAAAAACTAATGGTTTGTTTCTATAGGGGACATCCCATAGAGTATGCATACCTCATATGAGTACATTTTACTGCAGCATTTTGGAGATATGCCACATTATTTTACTTTGGAGGCCTATAAAGACTTCATTTCAAATAAGCAGAAAAAAATAATGGTCTGTTTCTATAGGGGGCATCCCATAGAGTATGCATACCGCATATCTATCCTTTTTACTGCAGCATTATGGAGATATTCCACTTCAAAGGCCTATAAACACCTCATTTCAAATAAGTAGAAAAAACAAATGGTCTGTTTCTATAGGGGACGTCCCATAGAGTATGCATACCCCATATGAGTACATTTTACTGCAGCATTTCGGAGATATGCCACATTATTTGACTTTGGAGGCCTATAAAGACCTCATTTTTAATAAGTAGAGAAAAAGAAAGGTAAATTTCTATAGCGGACGTCCCATAGAGTATGCATACATCATATGAGTACATTTTACTGCAGCATTTTGGAGATATGCCACATTATTCAAATTCTAAGGCATATAAACACTTAATTTCAGATAAGTAGAAAAAAGAATGGTCTGTTTCTATAGGGGACGTCCCATAGAGTATGCATACCTCATATCTATCCTTTTTACTGCAGCATTATGGAGATATTCCACTTCAAAGGCCTATAAACACCTCATTTCAAATAAGTAGAATAAAACAATGGTCTATTTCTATAGGGGACGTCCCCTAGAGTATGCATGCCTCATATCTATCCTTTTTACTGCAGCATTATGGAGATATTCCACTCCAAAGGCCTATAAACACCTCATTTCAAATAAGTACAAAAAACAAATGGTCTGTTTCTATAGGGGACGTCCCATAGAGTATGCATACCTCATATATATCCTTTTTACTGCAGCATTATGGAGATATTCCACTTCAAAGGCCTATAAACACCTCATTTCAAATAAGTAGAAAAAACAAATGGTCTGTTTCTATAGGGGACGTCCCATAGAGTATGCATACCTCATATGAGTACATTTTACTGCAGCATTTTGGAGATATGCCACATTATTCAACATCAGGGGCCTATAAACACCTCATTTCAAATAAGTAGAAAAAAATAATGTTTTGTTTCTATAGGGGACGTCCCATAGAGTATGCATACCTCATATGAGTACATTTTGCTGCAGCATTTTGGAGATATGCCACATTATTCAACTTCAAAGGCCTATAAACACCTCATTTCAAATAAGTAGAAAAAAACAATGAACTGTTTCTATAGGGGACATCCCATAGAGTATGCATACCTCATATGAGTACATTTTACTGCAGAATTTCGGAGATATGCCACATTATTCGACTTCAAAGGCCTATAAACATCTCATTTCAAATAAGTAGAAAAAACAAATGGCCTGTTTCTATAGGGGACGTCCCATAGAGTATGCATACCCCATATGAGTACATTTTACTGCAGCATTTTGGAGATATGCCACATTATTCGACTTCAAAGGCCTATAAACACCTCATTTCAAATAAGAAGAAAAACTAATAGTTTGTTTCTATAGGGGGCGTCCCATAGAGTATGCATACCTCATATGAGTACATTTTACTGCAGCATTTTGGAGATATGCCACATTATTCAACATCAGGGGCCTATAAACACCTCATTTCAAATAAGTAGAAAAAACTAATTGTTTGTTTCTATAGGGGACATCCCATAGAGTATGCATACCCCATATCAGTATATTTTACTGCAGCATTTCGGAGATATGCCACATTATTTTAATTCAGAGGCCTATAAACACCTCATTTCAAATAAGTAGAAAAAACTAATGGTCTATTTCTATAGGGGACGTCCCATAGAGTATGCATACCTCATATCTATCCTTTTTACTGCAGCATTATGGAGATATTCCACTTCAAAGGCCTATAAACACCTCATTTCAAATAAGTAGAAAAAACTAATGGTCTGTTTCTATAGGGGACGTCCCATAGAGTATGCATACCTCATATCTATCCTTTTTACTGCAGCATTATGGAGATATTCCACTTCAAAGGCCTATAAACACCTCATTTCAAATAAGTACAAAAAACGAATGGTTTGTTTCTATAGGGGACGTCCCATAGAGTATGCATACCTCATATGAGTACATTTTACTGCAGAATTTCGGAGATATGCCACATTATTCGACTTCAAAGGCCTATAAACATCTCATTTCAAATAATTAGAAAAAACAAATGGTCTGTTTCTATAGGGGACGTCCCATAGAGTATGCATACCCCATATGAGTACATTTTACTGCAGCATTTTGGAGATATGCCACATTATTCGACTTCAAAGGCCTATAAACACCTCATTTCAAATAAGTAGAAAAACTAATAGTTTGTTTCTATAGGGGACATCCCATAGAGTATGCATACCTCATATGAGTACATTTTACTGCAGCATTTTGGAGATGTGCCACGTTATTTGACTTTGGAGGCCTATAAAGACTTCATTTCAAATAAGTAGAAAAAAATAATGGTCTGTTTCTATAGGGGGCGTCCCATAGAGTATGCATACCTCATATGAGTACATTTTACTGCAGCATTTTGGAGATATGCCACATTATTCGACTTCAAAGGCCTATAAACACCTCATTTCAAATAAGTAGAAAAAACTAATGGTTTGTTTCTATAGGGGACATCCCATAGAGTATGCATACCTCATATGAGTACATTTTACTGCAGCATTTTGGAGATATGCCACATTATTTTACTTTGGAGGCCTATAAAGACTTCATTTCAAATAAGTAGAAAAAAATAATGGTCTGTTTCTATAGGGGGCATCCCATAGAGTATGCATACCGCATATCTATCCTTTTTACTGCAGCATTATGGAGATATTCCACTTCAAAGGCCTATAAACACCTCATTTCAAATAAGTAGAAAAAACAAATGGTCTGTTTCTATAGGGGACGTCCCATAGAGTATGCATACCCCATATGAGTACATTTTACTGCAGCATTTCGGAGATATGCCACATTATTTGACTTTGGAGGCCTATAAAGACCTCATTTCAAATAAGTAGAAAAAAAGAAAGGTACATTTCTATAGGGGACGTCCCCTAGAGTATGCATGCCTCATATCTATCCTTTTTACTGCAGCATTATGGAGATATTCCACTCCAAAGGCCTATAAACACCTCATTTCAAATAAGTACAAAAAAC
Source organism: Chanodichthys erythropterus (assembly GCF_024489055.1). Lineage (NCBI taxonomy): Eukaryota > Metazoa > Chordata > Actinopteri > Cypriniformes > Xenocyprididae > Chanodichthys > Chanodichthys erythropterus. Next base: position 37,406,544 of record NC_090240.1, read on the forward strand.
AAATGGTCTGTTTCTATAGGGGACGTCCCATAGAGTATGCATACCTCATATCTATCCTTTTTACTGCAGCATTATGGAGATATTCCACTTCAAAGGCCTATAAACACCTCATTTCAAATAAGTAGAAAAAACAAATGGTCTGTTTCTATAGGGGACGTCCCATAGAGTATGCATACCTCATATGAGTACATTTTACTGCAGAATTTTGGAGATATGCCACATTATTCAACATCAGGGGCCTATAAACACCTCATTTCAAATAAGTAGAAAAAAATAATGGTTTGTTTCTATAGGGGACGTCCCATAGAGTATGCATACCTCATATGAGTATATTTTACTGCAGCATTTTGGAGATATGCCACATTATTCAACTTCAAAGGCCTATAAACACCTCATTTCAAATAAGTAGAAAAAAACAATGAACTGTTTCTATAGGGGACATCCCATAGAGTATGCATACCTCATATGAGTACATTTTACTGCAGAATTTCGGAGATATGCCACATTATTCGACTTCAAAGGTCTATAAACACCTAATTTCAAATAAGCAGAAAAAACAAATGGTCTGTTTCTATAGGGGACGTCCCATAGAAATTGACCCCTAGAGTATGCATACCTCATATGAGTCAATTTTACTGTAGAATCTTGGAGATATTTCACATAATTTGACTTCACAGGTCTATAAAGACCTCATTTCAAATAAGTAGAAAAACTAATGGTCTGTTTCTATAGGAGACGTCCCATAGAGTTTACACTCCTCCTATGAGTACATTTTACTGTAGCATCTTGGAGATATTTCACATTATTTGACTTCAAAGGCCTATAAACAACTCATTTCAAATAAGTAGAAAAAACTAATGTTCAGTTTCCATAGGAGACATCCCATAGTGTATGCATACCTCATATGAGTCAATTTTACTGTAGAATCTTGGAGATATTTCACATAATTTGACTTTAAATGCCTATGAACACCTCATTTCAAATAAGTAGAAAAAAACAATGGTCTGTTTCTATAGGGGATGTCCCATACAGTATGCATATCTATCCTTTTTACTGCAGCATTTTGGAGATATGCCACATTATTTGACATCCTGTCGAGGCAGGGGCTGATGCCTGGGGAGTGAAGACTGCAGCATTTGAAGAGTGAAAATGCTGGAGTGAAGACTGCAGCATGGTGGTGGAGCTCCTGTGGGAGCACTCTGTTTGCATCTCGAGAGATAACAAACTGTACATTGTTTTACTCCCTCACGTATCCGGCCCCTCTGGGATTGGATGCAATGGTACAGACATGGCAGAGGCTGCGACTGTACATAAGTGGAATGTGTTCTTTGCATGTTGTAGAGGTTGTATGTTGGTTATCTCCTTCCACCTTGAAGGTATATGTGGCAGCCATCTCAGCTTACCATACTCCTCTGGATGGTACATCAGTGGGGAGACACCCATAGGTAACTCGCTTCCTTTGTGGCACTTTGAGGATAAGACCTAAGGTACATCAGAGGGTGCTGACTTGGGATTTGGCCATAGTCTTAGAAGGCCTATCTCTTTCTCCATTTGAGCCCATTGAAGAGGTTCCTGAGAAGTTCCTCACTCTCAAAACTCTGTTCTCCTCGCTATTTTGTCTCCAGAATTGGAGACCTTCAAGCTCTGTTGGTCTCTCCCTCCTGCCTGGACTTTGCTCCAGGCATGGTTAAAGCCTTCTTGTTTCCTTGGGAAGGTTATGTTCCTAAGGTTCCCACTAATGTGGCAGGCCCTATTATGCTGCAGGCCTCCTGTCCTCCTCCTTTCCAGGATTCAGACCAGGAGAAACTTAATTTTCTCTGTCCTTTCAGAGCTTTAGATGCTTCCATTCACAGAGCTGCCCTGTGGTGTGAATCTGAACTCTTTGTGTGTTTCGGGTCCCCTTGAAGAGGCCAACCTGCATCTAAACAAACTTTAAGTAAGTGGATAGTCGAGGCTATCTCATTTGCTTACAAGTTGGCTGGCCAACCGTCACCTCTTATGATCAGAGCCCACTCTACTCGGAGTATGGCTGCCTCTAAGGATTTGCTTTTTGGAGTCTCTCTTCAAGAAGTGTGTGATGCGGCAGGTTGTTCCTCGCCGCAAACGTTTGTCAGGTTTTATAACCTGGACCTGACCTTGACCCTGGGGTCACGATTTCACACAGACAGGCACTTGGTTTCACGGCGGCGTGGGTATATCGTTCCCAAAGTGCTTGACGCAGCACAATGTAAGGACTAAGGATGAACCAGACAAATTAATCATTTAGATGATTATTTCAAAACATAATTCCAGAAACCAAAAAGAATCTAATTTTCGGCTCCAGTCCATCTACAGAACCACCCCTGCTTGGTACTTTTATGGCACCCATGCTTCCTGACTGAAGGAGAGGAGACAAACCTTTAAGTCATTTGTAGAAACTAAATGGTCACCAGAAAATAAAGAATCTTTGATCTCCAGATCAAAAGAGACAGAGACTATGCAGGCCTGTTTCTCTGAGTGACCTAACTTTACAGAAAAACACACAGAGACTGTTTCTACAACTAAAAAAGCATTGAATTGTTCCAAACAATTTGTACCAAACATCTTTCAACTGCATACATTTTATATCATGTCTAAACATGCTACATGTAAGCTGTTATGCTTTAGAACACCCACAATTCATGAAAGTGTGATAACTTTTGAATGATTGATTGAAAGCATGTCTGGTCTGGTTTGAAATTAATTTAAATCTCAAATGTATGTTTAAATCATGGCTTGAATGAAATCTGTGTAAAATGTATCATATTCCATTTAATAGAAATCATGTCTAAATGGTGCTCTCTGGCAAAGCCGGTGATTCCAGAGACCGATAACGATAGATAAGGGTTATTTTGCCGCCTTCTAATGACTTTTGTCGCCTCAACTTTAATTCCAGCCACAACAAGAGACTTAATTTAATTTGCTAGCACGCTCAAACGTGATTGGTTTTTACCTAACCACAATCCGGACCTGAAAAGATTCTGCAACAAATCATCGACTCTGAAAAACCCTTCTCTCCATTTGAAGTCAACAAGCAAGTACTACCAGATTCTAACACTTAACTGGTGCATTAAATTAATGATTCATAGTTCGTTCAGGTCAGGTCTTTTAAAGTGCATATTTTGCTAAAAATCATGCTCATCATTTCATTCTCTCTCAAAACTCTTTCTCTCATGTCCTTTCTTTCTGCAACGTGTATGAATGTTTGCGTGTTTTTGCGTGTTTGTGTTAGATTAGTTTGTGTTAGAATAAATAAAGTCTCTTGTAGATTTTAAAAGAAAGTGTCTTGTATTATGTGCTCGAAAAAGTAATGTCTTAAACTGTCAATCTTAAAGTTACTGCACTCTGATTAGAGTTTTTACGATAGTGGATATTAATATCCGCTACAAGAGCTTATTACGGCCTGAGCAGATGAACGCTATATGATTCAGTTGCTCGGCTGTAAACTAAATGACTCTTTATAATTCACTATAAATCAATTATTTAATTCGAGCTGAATTCATTCCTAAAATGAGTTCCCTTGAAAGGAAACATCTCAGGTTACGTATGTAACCATGGTTCCCTGAGAGTAGTTATAGTTTCCTGGTCATGACGTCATGATCCCACTGGACTGATTTCACATGTGCTTCACAACGCAATCATGCAGAGGCATTCACAAAGCACTTGATGCAGCATCTTGTTCCCTCTCAGGGAACCAAGGTTACATACATAACCTGAGACGTTTTTTTAGGTCCTATACAAGAGCTGACTATGAATTTTTTTATACTTATAAGGACTTCATAATGTCCTTGAAAAATTGCATATTTCTCCCAAACACCACAGTTAGATTGCTACATGTGAAGTACGTATATAATGTGAGATGCCCCCTACAGGAATATACCATCCATTTTTTTCGACTGATAGGAAACAGGGATTGGCTGGGCATTAATGCCTGACACACCTCCACTGAAACTGACCATTAGTTTTTCTGTTACTTATTAGAAATGGGGACTTTATAGGCATCTGAAGTAGTAAAATGTGATATATCTCCAAAATGCTGCAGTAGAATGGTTTCGTATGAGTTGTGCATATAGTATGGGACGTCCATTATAAGAACTTGCCAATACTTTTTTCTACTTATTAGAAAAGAGGACTTTATTGGCATCTGAAGTAGTAAAATGTGACATGCGTATCTCCAAAATGCTGCAGTAAAATGTTTTCATATGTGGTGTGTGTATATGGTACGGGATGTCCCCTATAAGAACTGGCCATTCGTTTTTTCTACTTATTAGAAATGAGGTTTTTATAGGTGAATAAAGTAGAATAAAGATGTGTGTCTCCAAAACGCTGCAGTAAAATGGTTTCATGTGTGTTGTGCATATAGTAAGGCACATCCCTTATGAGAACTGGGCATTATTTTTTCAACTTATGAGAAATGAGGACTTTATATGCATTTGAAGTAGTAAAATGTGACATATCTCCAAAACGCTGCAGTAAGATGTTTTCATATGTGGTGTGTATTTGGGATATCTCCTATAGAAAGTGACCTTTATATTTTTCTACTTATTAGAAATGAGGACTTTATAGGCCTCTGAAGTCGATTAATGTGACATTTCTCTAAAATGCTGCAGTAAAATGGTTCCATATGAGGTATGCATATTGTATGGAACATCCCCTTTAGAAACGAACTGTATAGGGAACCCAAAAACGGAATCCGACGGCCTGGGCGAAGGTTAACGCATGTATGTCTTTTCAGTGCCCCTGTGAAGTTCACTTAATTTCACTTGTTTAATCTGACTCCGATTTCAAATGATTATTAGTCTTAGGTTGTGTTTCCAATAAGAAATTAATCATTGGTTATGTATTAACTTAGATATTTGATTATTCTGGGTATCCTTTCAATTCTTCGTTCATCAAGGACCCAATGCCACACAGAGGTACTCTTCCCGGCTTTTGCGGTAAACTCACAAACATAAACTCGCCAGTCTGATCTTCGTCAGAGGGTGTAATAAGTTAGCTAAACCTTTAGTCAGTTGCCTACTGCTTACTCGAACAAAAGTGTATTTTAATTTAGCCACTTCCATACACCTTACTAAATCAGTGGTAAACTGAAATCAAAAGGTCTTCAGATGAAGTGCCTACTGCTCCTTCATTAATGCGTCTTCAGTTTGTTCTACCCTGGACACAGATTTACGGTAACATTAGCCTCCCATAATTTACTGCTAATAATGATATCAGGAGAATCCAGAGTAAATCAAATATAACCTTTTATGGTAACACTTTATAATAACTGCACGCTATGAATCATTAGTTAAGCATTAGTAAACGATTAATTCATCACTTATAAAGCATTAAAAGACATTAGTAAGCCATTTTATAAATACAGATATAAATGCTTTATTTTTGATTTATAAGCATATCGATAATGAGTTTAATAATTGTATTTATACTTTATAAATAACCAATTTATCATTTCTAAATTAAGTATAACATTATTTACAAATCAGTTATTCAGAAGTTGTCAGTGATTCATAAAATCATTTATTAAGTGTAAGTAAATGATTAATAAAATATTTAAACATTCATTTATACATCTTATTATTTAGACATATAATAATAGTTACTTAGTATGTTAATAAATGCTTTATTAACACATATTCCTATTGCAATTCATGATTAATTCAGATAATTATAAAATATTTAGAAGTGTTTAGTTAACAATTTTTGTGAGCTCATCTAAAGTGAGGACTATTTATGCTTTGTAAAGCTTTTATAAATGAGATTTAAAGGTTCAGTGATCTTCTGCAGTGCTGTTCTCTCATGTTTTAAAGTTAGTAGTGAGGTAGTTTTGAATAAAGCATTTATTAACACACTGAGTAACTAATACTATATGTCTGAATATTGAGATGCATAAATGTACATTTAAATATTTTATTAATCATTTACTGACACTAGACGTGTGAGGACAGTTTAGGGCAAGGCGTTGTCCTATGCTATTTCTTTTTTTTTTTTACACAAGAGTTTTATTGCTTTATTGCAGGGTGCTTGATCTCAGTTTTTGTCTAAAACTGAAAATCAAGTCTTACAGAACCAATAGTTTTTTTCTAAATATTAGAAATGAGGTTTTTATAGGTGTATAAAATAGAACAATAACAAATAATAGATGTGAGGTATGCATACGTCCCTATAAAAGAAGACCATTGTTTTTTCCTATATATTTGAAAGTAGGTGTTTAAAGGACTCTGAAGTCAAATAATATGGCATATTTCCAAAATTCTGCAGTAAAAACAGTTTCATTTGAGGTATGCATGCTGTATGGGATGCCCCTTATAGAAACAGACCTTTGTTTTTTTCTACTTATTTTAAATGAGGTGTTTATAGGCCTTAGATTCTACAGTAAAATTGACTCATATGAGGTATGCATACTCTATGGGACGCCCCCTATAGAAACAGACTCTTCGTTTTTTCTACTTATTTGAAATGAGGTCTTTAAAGGCCTCCAAAGTCATATAATGTGGCATATCTCCAAAATGCTGCAGTAAAATGTACTCATATGAGGTATGCATACTGTATATGATGTCTCCTATAGAAACTGACCATTAGTTTTTTCTACTTATTTGAAATGAGGTGTTTATAGGCCTTTGAAGTTGAATAATGTGGCATATCTCCAAAATGCTGCAGTAAAATGTACTGATATGAGGTATGCATACTCTATGGGACGCCCCCTATAGAAACTGACCATTATTTTTTTCTACTTATTTGAAATGGAGTCTTTATAGGCCTCCAAAGTCAAATAATGTGGCATATCGCCAAAATGCTGCAGTAAAATGTACTCATATGAGGTATGCATACTCTATGGGACGCCCCCTATAGAAACTGACCATTATTTTTTTCTACTTATTTGAAATGGAGTCTTTATAGGCCTCCAAAGTCAAATAATGTGGCATATCTCCAAAATGCTGCAGTAAAATGTAATCATATGGGGTATGCATACTCTATGGGATGTCCCCTATAGAAACAAACCATTAGTTTTTTCTACTTATTTGAAATTAGGTGTTTATAGGCCTTTGAAGTCGAATAATGTGGCTTATCTCCAAAATGCTGCAGTAAAATGTAATCATATGAGGTATGCATACTCTATGGGACGCCCCCTATAGAAACTGACCATTATTTTTTTCTACTTATTTGAAATGGAGTCTTTATAGGCCTCCAAAGTCAAATAATGTGGCATATCTCCAAAATGCTGCAGTAAAATGTACTCATATGGGGTATGCATACTCTATGGGATGTCCCCTATAGAAACAAACCATTAGTTTTTTCTACTTATTTGAAATGAGGTGTTTATAGGCCTTTGAAGTCGAATAATGTGGCATATCTCCGAAATGCTGCAGTAAAATGTACTCATATGAGGTATGCATACTCTATGGGACGTCCCCTATAGAAACAGACCATTTGTTTTTTCTACTTATTTGAAATGAGGTGTTTATAGGCCTTTGAAGTCGAATAATGTGGCATATCTCCGAAATGCTGCAGTAAAATGTACTCATATGAGGTATGCATACTCTATGGGACATCCCCTATAGAAACAGTTCATTGTTTTTTTCTACTTATTTGAAATGAGGTGTTTATAGGCATTTGAAGTCGAATAATGTGGCATATCTCCAAAATGCTGCAGTAAAATGTACTCATATGAGGTATGCATACTCTATGGGATGCCCCCTATAGAAACTGACCATTGTTTTTTTCTACTTATTTGAAATGAAGTCTTTATAGGCCTCCAAAGTCAAATAATGTGGCATATCTCCGAAATGCTGCAGTAAAATGTACTCATATGGGGTATGCATACTCTATAGGATGTCCCCTATAGAAACAGACCATTTGTTTTTTCTACTTATTTGAAATGAAGTCTTTATAGGCCTCCAAAGTCAAATAATGTGGCATATCTCCAAAATGCTGCAGTAAAATGTACTCATATGAGGTATGCATACTCTATGGGATGTCCACTATAGAAACAAACCATTAGTTTTTTCTACTTATTTGAAATGAGGTGTTTATAGGCCTTTGAAGTCAAATAATGTGGCATATCTCCGAAATGCTGCAGTAAAATGTACTGATATGGGGTATGCAGACTCTATGGGACGTCCCCTATAGAAACAGACCATTTGTTTTTTCTACTTATTTGAAATGAGGTGTTTATAGGCCTTTGAAGTCGAATAATGTGGCATATCTCCGAAATGCTGCAGTAAAATGTACTCATATGAGGTATGCATACTCTATGGGACGTCCCCTATAGAAACAGTTCATTGTTTTTTTCTACTTATTTGAAATGAGGTGTTTATAGGCCTTTGAAGTCGAATAATGTGGCATATCTCTGAAATGCTGCAGTAAAATGTACTCATATGGGGTGTGCATACTCTATGGGACGTCCCCTATAGAAACAGATCATTTGTTTTTTCTACTTATTTGAAATGAGGTGTTTATAGGCCTTTGAAGTCGAATAATGTGGCATATCTCCAAAATGCTGCAGTAAAATGTACTCATATGAGGTATGCATACTCTATGGGACGTCCCCTATAGAAACTGACCATTACTTTTTTCTACTTATTTGAAATTGAGTCTTTATAGGCCTTTGAAGTCAAATAATGTGGCATATCTCCAAAATGCTGCAGTAAAATGTACTCATATGAGGTATGCATACTCTATGGGACGCCCCCTATAGAAACTGACCATTATTTTTTTCTACTTATTTGAAATGGAGTCTTTATAGGCCTCCAAAGTCGAATAATGTGGCATATCTCCGAAATTCTGCAGTAAAATGTACTCATATGAGGTATGCATACTCTATGGGACGCCCCTATAGAAACAGACCATTTGTTTTTTCTACTTATTTGAAATGAGGTGTTTATAGGCCTTTGAAGTCGAATAATGTGGCATATCTCCGAAATGCTGCAGTAAAATGTACTCATATGAGGTATGCATACTCTATGGGACATCCCCTATAGAAACAGTTCATTGTTTTTTTCTACTTATTTGAAATGAGGTGTTTATAGGCATTTGAAGTCGAATAATGTGGCATATCTCCGAAATGCTGCAGTAAAATGTACTGATATGGGGTATGCAGACTCTATGGGACGTCCCCTATAGAAACAGACCATTTGTTTTTTCTACTTATTTGAAATGAGGTGTTTATAGGCCTCCAAAGTCAAATAATGTGGCATATCTCCAAAATGCTGCAGTAAAATGTACTCATATGGGGTATGCATACTCTATGGGATGTCCCCTATAGAAACAAACCATTAGTTTTTTCTACTTATTTGAAATGAGGTGTTTATAGGCCTTTGAAGTCAAATAATGTGGCATATCTCCGAAATGCTGCAGTAAAATGTACTGATATGGGGTATGCATACTCTATGGGACGTCCCCTATAGAAACAGACCATTTGTTTTTTCTACTTATTTGAAATGAGGTGTTTATAGGCCTTTGAAGTCGAATAATGTGGCATATCTCCGAAATGCTGCAGTAAAATGTACTCATATGAGGTATGCATACTCTATGGGACATCCCCTATAGAAACAGTTCATTGTTTTTTTCTACTTATTTGAAATGAGGTGTTTATAGGCATTTGAAGTCGAATAATGTGGCATATCTCCAAAATGCTGCAGTAAAATGTACTCATATGAGGTATGCATACTCTATGGGATGCCCCCTATAGAAACTGACCATTGTTTTTTTCTACTTATTTGAAATGAAGTCTTTATAGGCCTCCAAAGTCAAATAATGTGGCATATCTCCGAAATGCTGCAGTAAAATGTACTCATATGGGGTATGCATACTCTATAGGATGTCCCCTATAGAAACAGACCATTTGTTTTTTCTACTTATTTGAAATGAAGTCTTTATAGGCCTCCAAAGTCAAATAATGTGGCATATCTCCAAAATGCTGCAGTAAAATGTACTCATATGAGGTATGCATACTCTATGGGATGTCCACTATAGAAACAAACCATTAGTTTTTTCTACTTATTTGAAATGAGGTGTTTATAGGCCTTTGAAGTCAAATAATGTGGCATATCTCCGAAATGCTGCAGTAAAATGTACTGATATGGGGTATGCAGACTCTATGGGACGTCCCCTATAGAAACAGACCATTTGTTTTTTCTACTTATTTGAAATGAGGTGTTTATAGGCCTTTGAAGTCGAATAATGTGGCATATCTCCGAAATGCTGCAGTAAAATGTACTCATATGAGGTATGCATACTCTATGGGACGTCCCCTATAGAAACAGTTCATTGTTTTTTTCTACTTATTTGAAATGAGGTGTTTATAGGCCTTTGAAGTCGAATAATGTGGCATATCTCTGAAATGCTGCAGTAAAATGTACTCATATGGGGTGTGCATACTCTATGGGACGTCCCCTATAGAAACAGATCATTTGTTTTTTCTACTTATTTGAAATGAGGTGTTTATAGGCCTTTGAAGTCGAATAATGTGGCATATCTCCAAAATGCTGCAGTAAAATGTACTCATATGAGGTATGCATACTCTATGGGACGTCCCCTATAGAAACTGACCATTACTTTTTTCTACTTATTTGAAATTGAGTCTTTATAGGCCTTTGAAGTCAAATAATGTGGCATATCTCCAAAATGCTGCAGTAAAATGTACTCATATGAGGTATGCATACTCTATGGGACGCCCCCTATAGAAACTGACCATTATTTTTTTCTACTTATTTGAAATGGAGTCTTTATAGGCCTCCAAAGTCGAATAATGTGGCATATCTCCGAAATTCTGCAGTAAAATGTACTCATATGAGGTATGCATACTCTATGGGACGCCCCCTATAGAAACAGACCATTTGTTTTTTCTACTTATTTGAAATGAGGTGTTTATAGGCCTTTGAAGTCGAATAATGTGGCATATCTCCGAAATGCTGCAGTAAAATGTACTCATATGAGGTATGCATACTCTATGGGACATCCCCTATAGAAACAGTTCATTGTTTTTTTCTACTTATTTGAAATGAGGTGTTTATAGGCATTTGAAGTCGAATAATGTGGCATATCTCCGAAATGCTGCAGTAAAATGTACTGATATGGGGTATGCAGACTCTATGGGACGTCCCCTATAGAAACAGACCATTTGTTTTTTCTACTTATTTGAAATGAGGTGTTTATAGGCCTCCAAAGTCAAATAATGTGGCATATCTCCAAAATGCTGCAGTAAAATGTACTCATATGGGGTATGCATACTCTATGGGATGTCCCCTATAGAAACAAACCATTAGTTTTTTCTACTTATTTGAAATGAGGTGTTTATAGGCCTTTGAAGTCAAATAATGTGGCATATCTCCGAAATGCTGCAGTAAAATGTACTGATATGGGGTATGCATACTCTATGGGACGTCCCCTATAGAAACAGACCATTTGTTTTTTCTACTTATTTGAAATGAGGTGTTTATAGGCCTTTGAAGTCGAATAATGTGGCATATCTCCGAAATGCTGCAGTAAAATGTACTCATATGAGGTATGCATACTCTATGGGACATCCCCTATAGAAACAGTTCATTGTTTTTTTCTACTTATTTGAAATGAGGTGTTTATAGGCATTTGAAGTCGAATAATGTGGCATATCTCCAAAATGCTGCAGTAAAATGTACTCATATGAGGTATGCATACTCTATGGGATGCCCCCTATAGAAACTGACCATTGTTTTTTTCTACTTATTTGAAATGAAGTCTTTATAGGCCTCCAAAGTCAAATAATGTGGCATATCTCCGAAATGCTGCAGTAAAATGTACTCATATGGGGTATGCATACTCTATAGGATGTCCCCTATAGAAACAGACCATTTGTTATTTCTACTTATTTGAAATGAAGTCTTTATAGGCCTCCAAAGTCAAATAATGTGGCATATCTCCAAAATGCTGCAGTAAAATGTACTCATATGAGGTATGCATACTCTATGGGATGTCCACTATAGAAACAAACCATTAGTTTTTTCTACTTATTTGAAATGAGGTGTTTATAGGCCTTTGAAGTCAAATAATGTGGCATATCTCCGAAATGCTGCAGTAAAATGTACTGATATGGGGTATGCAGACTCTATGGGACGTCCCCTATAGAAACAGACCATTTGTTTTTTCTACTTATTTGAAATGAGGTGTTTATAGGCCTTTGAAGTCGAATAATGTGGCATATCTCCGAAATGCTGCAGTAAAATGTACTCATATGAGGTATGCATACTCTATGGGACATCCCCTATAGAAACAGTTCATTGTTTTTTTCTACTTATTTGAAATGAGGTGTTTATAGGCATTTGAAGTCGAATAATGTGGCATATCTCCAAAATGCTGCAGTAAAATGTACTCATATGAGGTATGCATACTCTATGGGATGCCCCCTATAGAAACTGACCATTATTTTTTTCTACTTATTTGAAATGAAGTCTTTATAGGCCTCCAAAGTCAAATAATGTGGCATATCGCCGAAATGCTGCAGTAAAATGTACTCATATGGGGTATGCATACTCTATGGGATGTCCCCTATAGAAACAGACCATTTGTTTTTTCTACTTATTTGAAATGAATTCTTTATAGGCCTTTGAAGTCAAATAATGTGGCATATCTCCAAAATGCTGCAGTAAAATGTACTCATATGAGGTATGCATACTCTATGGGATGTCCCCTATAGAAACAAACCATTAGTTTTTTCTACTTATTTGAAATGAGGTGTTTATAGGTCTCCAAAGTCAAATAATGTGGCATATCTCCGAAATGCTGCAGTAAAATGTACTCATATGGAGTATGCATACTCTATGGGACATCCCCTATAGAAACAGACCATTTGTTTTTTCTACTTATTTGAAATGAGGTGTTTATAGACCTTTGAAGTCAAATAATGTGGCATATCTCCAAAATGCTGCAGTAAAATGTACTCATATGAGGTATGCATACTCTATGGGACGCCCCCTATAGAAACAGACCATTATTTTTTTCTACTTATTTGAAATGAAGTCTTTATAGGCCTCCAAAGTCAAATAATGTGGCATATCTCCAAAATGCTGCAGTAAAAGGGATATTTATGAGGTATGCATACTGTATGGGACGTCCCCTATAGAAACAGACCATTGGTATTTTCCACTTATTTAAAATAAGGTCTTTATAGGCCTGATCAGACAGTAATCCTTATGCAGTAAGACAGTAACACAATTTAATTCAAGAGTAATTGTCATATATATATATATATATATATATATATATATATATATATATATATATGAAAATAACAACAGAGAGATAGAAAGAAATATTAGAAAGATAGACATTACAAAGAAAAAGGAAAGAGATATATTAGAAAAAAGAAAGATATAATACAAAAAAAGAAAGATATGTTGAGAAAGAAAGAAATATCAGAAAGTCATTAGAAAGAAAAAAGAAATAGATATATTAGAAAAAAGAAAGATATAGTAAGAGAAAGAAACATTAGAAAGAAAAAAAGAAAGAGATGAATATATAATCGAAAGAAAAAAGATAGATATATTAGAAAAAGAAAGAAAGAAAGAAAGAGATGTTTTATATATTAGACTGAATATAGATAGATAGATAGATAGATAGATAGATAGATAGATAGATAGATAGATAGATAGATAGATAGATAGATAGATAGATAGATAGATAGATAGATAGATAGATAGATATGGGCAACTCAAGCGCTCTGAAAGCGCGTTCTCTCTCTGCTGTTCCTGAAATTACCGTATTTATAGTAATAGGCGCACACACTTTTTTTTTTGGCGGCTGGCTTGACCGTGTATTTTCAAACTGCGGCTGGCTTGACCGCAGTCAGTGTGGTTGTGTGCTTTTTTATAACTGAGAGACTATTGTAGTTTTTGTATTTCATTTCAGTTACTTTGTTGTGTTTTGTCATTTTCTGTAAAAAAAAAAGAAAAATCACCGTAGGAGTGTACACGTCACGGTCCTGAAGCGCGAATCTCAGCCATTCAAATTTCAACGGTTATTGTGACGGTCCGTCTGAGGAGAATCTCTTCCGTTTTAGTTATTTTTAAACATACACTTAAATTAAATGAAAATGAGATGCTACTTTGTCAACTGGCTGAAGAAACAAGTACGTTTTTATGTTTTATTTGATTTTAGTTAACGTTTATTTCAAATTAAAATGTTTTTTTATATACAATTGTGCTCAAAAGTTTACATACCCCTTGCAGAATCTGCAAAATGTTAATTATTTTAACAAAAAAAGGGGGATCATGCAAAATGTGTGTTCTTTTTTATTTAGTACTGTCCTAAATAAGATATTTAGCATAAAAGATGTTTACATATAGTCAAAAAATAGCCGAATTTATAAAAATGACCCGTTCAAAAATTTACATACCCTTGATTCTCAATACTGTGTGTGGTTACCTGATGATCCACGACTGTTTTTGTGTTTTGTGATGGTTGTTCATGAGTCTCTTGTTTGCTCTGAGCAGTTAAACTGAGCTCTGTTCTTCAGAAAAATCCTCCAGCTCCTGCAGATTCATCAGTTTTTAAGCATTTTTGCATATTTGAACCCTTTCCAGCCGTGACTGAATGATTTTGAGATCCGTCTTTTCACACTGAGGACAACTGAGGGACTCAAACTCAACTATTAAAAAAGGTTCAAACATTCACTGATGCTCCAGAAGGAAACACGACACATTAAGAGCCGGGGGGTGAAAACTTTTTGAATTTGAAGATCAAGATCAATTTTAGGCTACTTAATTTGTCTTTAAAAAAATTGATATTTAAACAAAATAAGACAAATTTTGAACAAGATGAATATTATTCATCTTGTTCAAAAGTTTTCACCCCCCGACTCTTAATGCATCGTGTTTCCTTCTGGAGCATCAGTGAATGTTTGAACCTTTTTTAATAGTTGAGTTTGAGTCCCTCAGTTGTCCTCAGTGTGAAAAGATGAATCTCAAAATCACACAGTCACTGCTGGAAAGGGTTCAAATATGCAAAAGATGCTGGAAAACTGATGAATCTGCAGGAGCTGGAGGATTTTTCTGAAGAACAGAGCTCAGTTTAACTGCTCAGAACAAACCAGAGACTCATGAACAACCATCACAAAACACACAAACAGTCGTGGATCATCAGGTGACCACACACAGTATTGAGAATCAAGGGTATGTATATTTTTGAATGGATCATTTTTATAAATTCAGCTTTTTTTGACTATATGTAAACATCTCTTATGCAAAATATCTTATTCAGGACAGTACTAAACACATTTTGCACAATCCCTCTTATTTTGTTAAAATAATTAACATTTTACAGATTCTGCATGGGGCATGTAAACTTTTGAGCACAGCTGTATATATATAATTTTAGTTTTAGTTGGTTCCTTATACAGCACCTTTGGTTCGGCTGTTTATGTTTGTTTGTTAGTAGTTGCAACATGATTTTTTAAAAGAGATTAAGTTCTTGTTGTTTCATTATAGGTTTTAGTTTCAGGCTTCTGTAAAGCTCCAGAGGATGGATTTCTAAAGCACCAGAGAACTGTGTTTGAGGTAGGCTAACTTAGATGAAGATCATCATCACGCTCATGTAGTTTGTGATGCAGGTTTGTTTGCGGATCTTTGAGGCTTTCATGTGTCTCTCTCTCTCGTGTTCTCTCTGTGATGTTAATGAAATGATTGAGTGAATGGCTCTTTTGTGCTCGTGCGGTGCTCACGCATTTCATTAGCGAGACCCTTCAGACGGCCTGATTATTCCTCTCAGCGCAGAACTCTTTCACATTTATAATCAGTGTGTGTGTGTGTGTTTTGGTCACGTCTGCAGCGGGAAACTGCACCTGTAGGACCGAGGACTGTGTATATATATGATGTTATACACATGATCTACCCCCCCAAAAAAAAAAAAAAGAACTTAATATGTCGTTTCACACATAATATGGACAGTTATTTTGTTTATTTTTGCTGAGCAGGACCACAAACGCATTAATTGCATTGCATTAAGAGGCTTCTCAGTGTGATCATTACAGATGCTTTATGATATTGTGTATCTGCATCAGCTGCAGTCGACATGTGTGACGGACCTTCATGGACAGCCTGTCTCTCTCTCTCTCTCTCTCTCTGTTATAATTAAACACATATGCGTCTCTCTCTCTCATGCACTTCATTTTCTGAAGAGCTTCTTATTCAGATCAACACCTGAGTCCATATTCTCTCTCTGTAACCCAGATTCTGTTTATCCCTCTCTTCAGCATGCATTCATTTATGTTGTGTGAATGTGTTTGCATAATTGTGTGTAAATATGAAATGTTTAAGTGTGTATTTGTTATGTCAGAGGGCATGAAGGAATATTTGAAACATTACGGTTGTTTTTAGTACCGTTCAAAAGTTTGGGGTCAGTAAGATTTTAATGTTTTTGAAAGAAGTATTTTCTGCTGCATTTATTTGATCAAAAATACAGTAAAAATTGTAAATATTATTACAATTTAAAATAACTGTTTTCTATGTGAATATATAGTAAAGTGTAATTTCTTCCTGTGATCAAAGCTGAATTTTCAGCATCATTACTCCAGTCTTCAGTGTCACATGATTCAGAAATCATTCTAATATGATGATTTGATGCTCAAGAAACATTTATGATTATAATCAATGTTGAAGACAACAATGAAAATTATGTCATTTATTACTCACCCTCATGTCGTTCCACACCCGTACGACCTTCGTTAATCTTCGGAACACAAATGAAGATATTTTTGATGAAATCCAATGGCTCAGTGAGGCCTGCATAGCCAGCAATGACATTTCCTCTCTCAAGATCCATTAATGTACTAAAAACATATTTAAATCAGGTCATGTGAGTACAGTGGTTCAATATTAATATTATAAAGCCACGAGAATATTTTTGGTGCGCCAAAAATAACAAAATAGCGACTTTATTCAACAATATCTAGTGATGGGCGATTTTAAAACACTGCTTCATGAAGCTTTACAAATCTTTTGTGTCAAATCAGTGGTTCAGAGCGTCAAAATCACGATTCGTTACGTCATAAGTGTTTTGAAACTTCAATAGTTCACATGACCTTGGCAGTTTGATACGCTCTGAACCACCGATTCGAAACAAAAGATGCGTAAAGCTTCGAAGCTTCATGAAGCAGTGTTTTGAAATCGGCCATCACTAAATAAGTCGTTATTTTGTTATTTTTGGCACACGAAAAGTATTCTTGTCGCTTTATAATATTAATATTGAACCAGTGTATTCACATTATTTAAATATGTTTTCAGTACATTAATGGATCTTGAGAGAGGAAATGTCATTGCTGGCTATGCAGGCCTCACTGAGCCATCGGATTTCATCAAAAATATCTTAATTTGTGTTCTGAAGATGAACAAAGGTCTTACAGGTGTGGAACAACATGAGGGTGAGTAATTAATGACATAATTTTCATTTTTGAGTGAACTAACCTTTTAATGCATCATTTATTCTGAATAAAAGTATTAATTTCTTTAAACTGAGTTTCATAAAATAAAATTATATGAAAATAAATAACTGACATATCACCATCATTATATATGCATTTGTGTTTTTTTATTTTTATTTTTTATAAATAAATATATATTACCAGTACTTCACTATTTACTATTATTGGATCTTTCTCCATTGTTCTGATGCTACAAACAGCGACTGATAAAACGAGGAGAACATACAGAAGAAAAGCGATTACAGTTATGGTCGGTTAAGTCAGTTTTTCTAACCAATAATAAACATCAGCTAAACTACAGTTCACTGTGATGTTGAAGTATTTTACTGTGGTCATTAATGATCAAGCAAGACACAAACCTCTAACTCTATATTTACTCGTATAAACAAAACTCTAGGGTTCTTGACTCAATTTTGAAGAACACTTTATGCCAAAAAGGTTCTATATATGGAGAATGTTTTAAATGATTGCATAACACTTTCATGTTTAACCAGTTATTTCAGTTTCTTATTGTGATAAAGTATGTTTAGAGGTGCTTAATTCTTGAAATTTAATTAAAATGAAACATAAATCAAAATAAATTAATTAATCCATATAATTATGCCATAAAATTTTATATATGTGCCTGACAGAACCCTTTATGATTCTATTTAGAACCTTTTCTATTGAGGACAGACTTCCTGCTGCTGGAGTACAGAAGTGTGTTCATGTGTGTGTGTGTGTGTCAGTCTGCGTCACACAGGAGGTCAGTGCTGTCAGAGCTGCTGAGGACTCCTGGGATACTGGAAAAATCCTCTTTCTGGTTCTCTGGGGAGCTCACGGGTCTCTCGCACTCCTGGAGCATCAAGGGTTTCTTGGCATCTTTACTGGGAGCTGAAGAATGTTTCTCTTCCAGCCAATAAGTCACCATGTCACCTTTACCCTGAGAAAAGTCAATTGTTTCAGTTTTTAACAATGTATTTGAAACATTGTAACATTGAATTGTAAACATTGTATTTGAAGAACTGTAACACTGTATTTAAATCATTGTAACATTGAATTTGAAACATTGTAACACTGAATTGTAATCATTGTAACATTTAAATGATTGTAATATTGAATTTGCAACACTGTAAACATTGTAACATTGTATTTAAATCATTGTAACATTGTATCTGAACCATTGTAACACTGGATTGTAAACATTGTAAAATTGAATTTGCAACACTGTAAACATTGTAACATTGGATTTGAAACATTGTAACATTGAATTTGCAACACTAACATAGTATTTTAAACATTGACATTGTAAACCTTTGAAACACTGTAAACATTGTAACATTGTATTAGAAAAATTGTAACAAGTTTAAAATACAATGTTACAATGTTTCAAATACATTGTTTAAAGTGTTACAAGGTTTACAGCATTTCAAATAGATGTTATGTTTTAAATGCAATCTTTCAATGTTTTAAATACAATGTTTACAATGCAACGCATATACGGGGGCTTCGTATTTTCCCAACAAAAATTAATGTTTAACTATTACAATATTTAAAAAAGCTTACTAAATTCTGATTATGATTGCATGGCTGTAAGCATCAAAACAGGAGCGCGTCTCACCTTCACCTGTAACACTCCTCTGCAGGTGAGCACATATCCGCCGATCTCCTCCAGCAGGTAAAACGTACTGGAGCTGCACTGGATCTTCAGCGCTACACACAAAACCATCCATTAAACCATGACGAGGAAACAGCACCCTAAAACACACTACAGAGATGCTTTTCTTACCTTCGCTGGTCGACTCCATGCGGGACGCAGTGTTCACCGTGTCTCCAAACAGACAATATCTCGGCATCTTAGTTCCCACAACTCCTGCTACTACTGGACCTGAAGATGCCATCAGAAAGATCCAGTTAAAACCAGACTGAACCACACAAAGATCTCACAACCAATGACTGATCACTGACGTCACAGTAGAGTAGTTTTAAATATTTTGAATTTAAGTGTAAATTTGTAGATGTTCATAGTGACAGGATTAACATGGACCTGAGTGTATTCCAGCGCGGATCTGGAGTTGGGTTTGTGGTCTGTGGGGGATTCTGAAGGTCTTGCAGACAGACACCAGGTCCAGAGCCATGCTGGCGATCTCAGACGCATGAAGAATCCCGTTCTCCATCGGGACACCGGACACCACCATATCTGCATTACACAAAATCACAAATATCAATTAACAAACCTCCTTCATAAATTATATTTATTTACACTTTTGTTAAAGAAGGTATTAACTACTTTGATCTACTTAAAATGATCATTTACTGTCACATTGACCTTTATTGTGTGGACAAAAAGACATTTTTCAGAATATCTTGTATGTTCCACAACAGAAAGAAAGTCACGTAGGTTTGGAATGACACAAAGGTAAGTAAATGATGACAGAATGATCTTTTTGGGTGAACTGTCCTCTCTTCCCAGTCTGTCAGTAACACTCTGTTTAGTTCCTGTCTCTATGAAGCCCCTCCTTCTGAAAAGCACAATGTGCTCTGATTGGTCAGCTGGAGCAGTGTGTTGTGATTGGTGTTTGGGAAATGCCCCGCCCCTTACCATAACCTTCAGTTTCAACACATTACTAACTAACTCAACAAGGCCCCACCCCTTTATTTTGATTTAGCTGCGAGTGCAGTTCGTTTGCAGAGAGACTCCGCCCACACACTCTTCTGATTGGCTGTGATTTTGGATCGATTTAGTTGCGAGTGCAGTGCGTTTGCAGAGAGACTCCGCCCACACACCCTTTATTTTGTATATGAATTATTTAAATGAGGAATAGAAGAAAAGAAAAGAAGTGAAGAAAACTCAAGATGGAGGCATTATAGGGAGTTCAGAAACACTGACACTGATATAGAGAATAACTCCCGCCTTTTTCATGCTTAAACAACAACATTACACACTAAAGACAGATGAAGTAGAATAGGACCCCTTTACATGCATCGCCGATGGTTTCCACTTTATAAACATCGTAGTTGTCGATGATTTCATCGAAGGTAGTGTAGAGTTTGTTAAGGAAGTCGACCACCTGGTAAGGAGTGCTAGTGCTGGACAACTGAGTGAATCCCACAATATCACTGAGAAAACAAAGGGAAGACACACAAAGATACAGAAGAATCAGAGTTTGAGTTAACTCAGTTTCTGCACACTCACAAATGCTTTCATCGTAACAGTGCAAACGTGATGTACCTAAGAGATTTGTGGAATAAAACGGGAGTTTTGGTGCGAATCCAGAACTCAGTCACTGATAAACTCGCTCTGTTTGATTGACAGCTCCAGCGATTGCAAAGGGAGCGTTCTTTGATCGCTTTCTATATATAATTTAGTCACCAATTAAATACAGTTTTAGTCAAGTTTGATGAAAAATAATTGGTAACAATTTACAATAAGATTCCATTAAATGTTAGTTAATGCATTAGTTAACATTACTAAAATGAAAAGTTGTATATGTTAATACTATTTAGAAGACCTGAGCTAACATAAACTAAAAATGAGAAGTTGTATTTTTATTAAAAAATGTTAGCGAAAACTAATAAATGTTGTAACAAGTGTGTTTTGTGTGTGAGAGAGAGGATGTGTGTGTGTGTGTGTGTGCACATTTACCTGAAGAACACGGTGGCACTGACATAACTCTGGGCTTGCATCGGTTTTCCCTGTCGCAGGTCATCAGCTACCTGTTTAGGCAGCATACCTGAAACACACACACACACCTGCTGTAAAACTCACATACACACTGACACACATCACTGAAACACTCATCATCTCACTGCCGTTACAATACTCTTAAAGTTTTAGGATTAGGATCAGGGTTTTAAGACAATTAATATTCAGTAATATTATCGATTTAACTCTGCTGACACTTGGGTTGCGAGTGCAGTGCTCTTGCAGAGAGACTCCGCCCACAAGCTTTTCTGATTGGCTATGATTTTGGATCGATTTAGTTGCGAGTGCAGTGCTCTTGCAGAGAGACTCCGCCCACAAGCTTTTCTGATTGGCTATAATTTTGGATCGATTTAGTTGCGAGTGCAGTGCCCTTGCAGAGAGACTCCGCCCACAAGATTTCTGATTGGCTATGATTTTGGATCGATTTAGTTGCGAGTGCAGTGCCCTTGCAGAGAGACTCCGCCCACAAGATTTCTGATTGGCTATGATTTTGGATCGATTTAGTTGCGAGTGCAGTGCCCTTGCAGAGAGACTCCGCCCACAAGATTTCTGATTGGCTATGATTTTGGATCGATTTAGTTGCGAGTGCAGTGCTCTTGCAGAGAGACTCCGCCCACACTATCTTCTGATTGGCTATGATTTTGGATCGATTTAGTTGCGAGTGCAGTGCTCTTGCAGAGAGACTCCGCCCACACACTCTTCTGATTGGCTGTGATTTTCGATTGATTTTGTTGTGTCTTGTAGTTGCATGGCATCTGGTGTGGACAGACAAACTGCTTGTCACTAGAATAATTATTGCATAGCGTCTGGTTATTACACAGTGTTACAGCTGAAATTTAATTAACTGAATTGATGAATTGCCTTTACATTTGGTGTCGTATCAGCACTATACAAATAAAAGTGAAATGACTTGACTCGATTAATTTTTTACGTCAGATCAATGAATTGTCACGTCATTAGTATTAGATGTGTGTTGTGTAACATTAGTGTTCGTTTACTGTAAAGCAATCTGTCGGTCTTCTGTTTCTCCAGCATCAGATCTTGCGTCCGTTCGCCGACCAGAACCTCCAGATGTTTACTGTACTTCTCCATCTACAAAACAAAATCCAACAAAATCACTTCCTTGGTACCCAGAAGTCAGCTTAACATCCAAAACCCTCCGGTCTGTGTGTGTGTGTGTGTGTGTGTGTGTTGGACTGACCAGCTCCATCATCATGTCGACAGGACTGACTTTGTGCGGGTTGATTTTGTTGACAAACTTGCGGATCTGCTCAAAGGTGGGCCGGTGGGTGGGGTTATGAGCACGGCATCGACGAATCAGCTGATAGCATGAAAACAGGATGAAAGGAAGAGAAACAGAGAGATACATGGTAAAAATAAGAGGAGGAAAGTTCAAATGGCTGAAAGAACTGGACATTTTTTTTCTCCCCACATTACAACTTAAATTGCATTCAAGCATGTACAGTTGTTGAATTGCAAGGTAAGTCACTTTAGATAAAAAAAACGTTGTTGCAATGTTTCTCTGATGATGTGTTTACTGGCACAAGGGCGGGGCAACCTGTCACTCACATGAGACCCACCAACAGCAAACAACAACCATCCAATCATTTCCCCACAGACAAAATCAAGCCCCGCCCTACATTTGTTCTTGTTCCAGAAGCTTAATCGGTCCTAAAACAGACTTTATTTTCTTTAATTAATATATTTTTCCTTTTGGTTTGAATGTTTTCATGAGACTAGTACAGATTTTGGCGGTTCACACACCTCAGCGTATTCAGCAGGGCAGGGGCAGGTGCTGTCGGCTTTTCCCGAAATCAGCTCCGGCAGCGGAGGACACCAGGCACACTCCAGAGAGCCGTCCTCCACCTGACACACATTGGTTTTCCATATTTTATATATATAATATCTAAGTGGAAAAACTATTATTTTAAAGCATCATTCTAAGCTCTGTCTGAAATTATCTGTTTTTAAGGCGCGGCTCCTTTAAGGCGTGTCAGTAAATGCCCATTGTTATGATTGGCTAACGTCAATTAATAGGAAACAGTATCAACGCCCACTCACAGCTGCTGTCAGATCCAATACAGTTTGCTGCTTCCTCTGTCAACAAAAGTTTCTTTGCAAACTCTCCAATACACTGTGCCTCATTTACAAAATAAAATGCTCCGAACAAACATAATCCTCCGACGCGCTCTGGAACGCCAGTGTAGACAGCATCAGTCATTATAATGGCTTCTATTTTCTTTTGACGCGACCCTCACATCCAGTGAAGGCAAATGTCAGCTGTTAAGCGACTGATTGCCAGTGGGTGGGGCTTGTGGTGTGATTATGTATAACTATTGGATATGTTGCTCTGGAGGCGTGAATATGCAAATGTATTTGCCCATGTGACGTCACAGATTCCGCAACATCCTGTTTTTGGAGCTTGATTGATTAAATGCTTTGTTTATAATAAGGAGGATGTTTTAAAGGGGACATTTTCCTTGCGCTTTTGACAGGATAGGAGACGATCAGGACTAAAATAACATTACCCTTCAAAGGATCCTAATGCAGGAATATGGTTATTTATTTTCAACAATGTGAATGTCTCAGTTGAGCTTTATTTATTTGTGTTCGGTACATTTCACTGTGGATTCTTCGGTAAATCAATTGCATTTCGGCATTATCAGACTTTTACGATATGAACTCGACAGTGATGCAACAACATGTAAGTAACCGTGTTAAATCTAATCCCTGATCTGATATGTAATCATTCACAAATGGCCAATTTGGACAAGGATGAAAATAATCTGTTATTCAAATGGTGATTAAATTATTCAAAGAACGCTCCTTTTACAATCACTGGAGCTGTCAATCAAACAGAGCGAATTTATCAGTTCTGATAAACTCCCATTTTATTCAACGAATCTCTTAGTTACATCAAGTTTGCACTGTTATGATGAAAGCATAATGTGTGCAGAAACTGATAATCAACAATAATCACAACAAACGTTTTCACACATGCTCACCGGCACTGGATCGTTCCGGGTCGCAATCTCCAATAAGATGATTGAATAGCTGCAAATGAAAATCAATGATAATTCGTTATGATCTTGTGTGTTTGTGAACCTGAAGCCCCATTTAAAGGAAGATGCGTGTTGTTAGCGTGTGCACCTGAACACGTCTCCGGCCAGCGTGGGCTCCTGGCTGCCGCTCTGGGCTTCAGGCGGCGTGTAAACCTCCTTCAGTCTCTGCTGGTACGTGCTGAGCGGCTCCGCGCAGTCCTCGCGCCGGAAAACCCACAGACAGTAATCTGCTCAGACCACAGACACCGAGTTACTGACGGCACAGGTGTGTGTTTGAGCTGTGTGACAGAGACACTCGCCATACCTGTGATCTTACACACCCAGCGGTCGTCGATCACGCAGTTGGCGGACTTCAGTCGTCCGTGGCAGATCTTAAACTGATGCAGATACGACATCCCACGGGCGATATCTGTAGCGAAGGAGAACCTGCAAACACATGCAAACTTGTAATTACTTGAGTGTGTGTGTGTACATGTGTGTGTGAGTGAGTGTGTGTGTGAGTGTATGAACCTGAAGCCCCAGTTTAAGGGAATCTCATCATTCAGCAGGACGTCGTTCAGGCTTCCTTTAGGGCAGTACTCTGTTATTATGGCGACGGTGGGAACCTCCACACAACCTCCAAAGAACTTACAGAGGTTCGGATGGTCCAGTTCCCTGAAAACAAACACAAACAGCTGGATCGTACTGATGATCACGAGATGGAGGATGATGTCGTGTTCGTGTCATTCTCACCTGACTTGCTTCACCTCTTGGCGAATCGTCTTCGAGAGGGAAAATGATTTCGTTTTTATTTTCTTGATGGCAACAGTTCGTCCGTCACTGAAAAAATTAATTATATTATTATATATAAAAGTTTTCAACATCAAAAATGTTTCTTAAGCATTAAATCATCATATCAGAATGATTTCTGAAGGATCATGTGACACAAGACTGGAGTAATGATGCTGAAAATTCAGCTTTGATCACTGGTTATAAATTACACTTTACTATATATTCACATTGAAAACAGTTATTTTAAACAGTAAAAGTATTTCACTATTTTTACTGTATTTTTGATCAAATAAATGCAGTCTTGGTGAGCAGAAGAGACTTTTTCAAAAACATCCGACCCCAAACAATGTTCATGTTGTACTCACTAGATGCCGGTCTGTGTGTAGAGTTGTTTGCGTGTCGCGGCGGCGCCCGTGTAGGAGCTCAGGCCCGTCACACAGCTGGCGTTAGAGTCGCTGTGCGCCGCTGGGACGCTCATGATGCTGCCCATGGTCGCCCGAGCAATGTAATCTGAACACACACACACACACATCAGACACTGAAACACACACACACACACACGCACACACGGGTTCTCGCTCACCTTGTTTAATCTGACTGAAGTCGATGATCCAGCTCTCATCCCAGAAGAGTTTCTGTTTCTGATATTTAAACCACTGCAAACACACAAATCATCATCATCATCATCATACTAACAGTAAATGATTCAATGCATATATAAAATTCCCTTATATATGTGTGGGTCAAAGAATTTTTTTTGTCCAAAGGCCTTAATAATAATAAGGAAAACAAAGATATGACATCCAAAGTATGTGAGGTAGTACAATCAAAAAAGAATCAAAAAAAGGTTTTAATTATATTTTGCAAAATATAAAGGTATTTTAAAAATGTTGAAGTGTCAAAAGGTCATTCGGTTTAACCGTCCAACCATTAATTTGTGATTAAAATATTTTAAAATGTAATAAATGTATGTATTTTTTATTCTGGCATGATTTTATAACATCATATATCAACATAGTGCAAAATGGTGTTAAAATTATGAAGTCGTTGCTTTGTTATGAGAAAGAATGTCCAGAAAAATGAATTTCATTAATGTCATTCAGAGTAACAAATAAAAAGGGACCATTTTGGATCAAGTCATGTGGACAATGTCACGTGACATCATTCAGACACCTGCAGAGGACCACATGGTCATGAAGCAAAGTAACTAACTCTCTTTTAACTATTTGAAAAATTCATGTTTTACTTATACGCATGTCACGAAACATCAGGTCATTCGGTGCAACCGCTATAAAACATTGAAAATGTTGTTATATTTTAAAAATTTGTATTAAATATAAATTGTTTAATTTTGCTAGATATCAGCCTGTTAGCATTGTTTGAAAATATCGTCATTCGGTGTAACCAAAAGTGTCATTTGGTAAAACCAAAATTTTGGTTAAACCTTTTTGGTGACAAATTGTGTCCATCTTGTAAAAAATGACAAAAGCAGAGTTAATTGATCATAAAAACCACATAATCTCGTTGTTAACACGCTCACCATGGCACTGGTGATGAAGCTGATGATGACGAAGGTGACAGTAAGGGCGATAGCGGCTCGTACAGCAGCACTGAGAGGACAGTCGCCGCAGTCGGCGGGACAGGTGGAGCAGCTCTCCTCCTCCTCACACACACCGTCACCACACACTGAAAACACACAAACTGTGTTTGAATAATGCCAGTGTTTCGATGTTCAATTAATTATTTATTAACAGTTTGATTATTAAAGGGATAGTTCAATTAAAAATGTTCCCATGATTTACTCATCCTAAAGCCATCCCACGTGTATATGACTTTCTTCTTTAAGTCAAACACTTTTAAAGTCACATTAAAAAATATCCTGGCTCTTCCAAGCTTTATAATGGGATTGAATGGGGGTCGAGATTTTGAAGCCCAAAAAAGCGAATCCATCCATCAATAATCCATATGACTCCAGAGGGTTAATAAAGGCCTTCTGAAGCAAAGTGATGAGTTTTGAAAGAAAATATTCATATTTATAACTTTATAGACTATAATCACTAGCTTGGGTTACTTTTATGATGGACGGATGCGCTTTTTTGGGCTTCAAAATCTCGACCCCCATTCACTGCCGTTATAAAGCTTAGAAGAGCCAGGATATTTTTAATATAACTTTAATAGTGTTTGACTTAAAGAAGAAAGTCATATACACCTATGATGGCTTGAGGTTGAGTAAATCATGGATAATTTTCATTTCAGGGTAAACCTTTTAATATTTTTTAAAAATGATTTTATTATATACACTAATGTTCACTTCTGCTCACCAAGGCTGTATTTATTTGATCAAAAATACAGTAAAAATAGTGAAATATTTTTCCAATTTAAAACATCTGTTTTCTATGTAAATATATAGTAAAGTGTAATTTCATCCTGTGATCAAAGCTGAATTTTCAGCATCATTACTCCAGTCTTCAGTGTCACATGATCCTTCAGAAATCATTCTGATATGATGATTTGCTGCTCAAGAAACATTTATGATTATTATCAATGTTGAAAACAGTTGTGTGGATTCACATTTTGTGTACACACACACACACACACACACACACACACACACACACACACAGATACAGTACTGATAGCGGGCAGGACGGTGCTCTTGGCCTCCAGCGCGACCTGCATGTTTCCCACACGGATGTGAGCGATCAGAGACGTCAATCCCTCGTGAAACAGAACCACCTGAACACAGAGATCACAACACTGACATGACGTACCAAACGTATGTGTGTGTGCATGTGTGTGTGTGTGTGTGTGTGTGTGGAAGACCTTGGCGCTCCAGTTGGTCTGGGTCATTGTTCCAGAAGTGGAGATGGTGTGAGTGAATATACGGCCGTCGTCGGGGATCCAGGGGCCGCAGATTCGCTCCTCAGCTTGTTTCTACAGAACGAACACAAACACAATGTCGGTGAGCTTCCTGAGGCCCCTCAGTGGCTCTTTATTTCAGCAGCTTTATTTTTACATTTTGTACCATGTATCCCATGGGGCAGGAGTGGATGTTGGCATGATGGATGCAGCAGTTTTCTCCGTTTGCATCCTTCCAGTTAGTGGGACATTCGTGCTGCTCACAGAAGCGCCGAGCTTCAGCTGGATCTGTGATGGACCTGATGGACAACAGATGAACACTCCATCAACACTGTATCAACCAGGACACACTATCTATCTATCTATCTATCTATCTATCTATCTATCTATCTATCTATCTATCTATCTATCTATCTATCTATCTATCTATCTGTCTGTCTGTCTGTCTGTCCATCT